>NC_067399.1:185249707-185550884 GCF_016432865.1 Antechinus flavipes | reverse complement strand
TGGGGGAAATCTGACAAACTTGAAATTTGCATATCTACTCTGCTATCTTCCCAGAATCCTCTATACCCTAAATTCTGATTAACATTTTATTTTAAAAAAGCATTGTAACTTTGGCTAAAAGATCATCTAATCTTGTTAATAAACCAGAAACAGAAAGATGATACATATTTCTTTTAAATTTCTCTCTAGCTCTCATACTTCTTTCTATAATAAGGCAATTTATATTTAAAAAAAATTAAAAGCAAATCTGTCACATCTCCTAATAAAATTACATTTAAGAAATATTAGATGTGTTAAACTGGTCTTGCTAATTTAAATGGAAGCTCATAGAATGTAAGCTCTGCAATACCTTTATGTATATGTATGTATATGTGCACACTTTATATGTACATTTACACACACACACACATATATATATATTTATGGCATATTACTATCATTACTTAACATAAATTATTATACAAGTTTTTCAAAAAGAGCTACTAGATATAAGATTCAAACTCTATTCCTCTATTTTATTTAATATTATGAGGAATAATGAATTCTTACCTGACATAATAAGTAGGGGACTTTTCTTGGTACCAGGAAAATCTATATTTAAGTTTTGCTTCTGACACATACTAATTGTGTGACCCTCAGGATATCACTTAAGTTTTTAGCACCAGGTAAATCTCTAAGATTATAATTGTGGGAAGGAGTTTCTATAGTAGGAATTCTATACACTGATGAAATTAGAGGTCAGACTCTCCTTTTCTCTCCAAAATGAAGGAAACTATCTGGTTGAATTTGTAGCAACTTAGAAGAATTTGTTTTTTCTTCTGAAGCTATTTTGCATATGACATCATATAGACCAGATGTCTAAGTAGACATTAAAAATTGAAGATGTATTTCTATTCATTTCTGAAGAGATGCGAAGATTTCTTCCAGTGAGCATATGAGAATTGGGGGTAGTGAAGAGATGGCCTGGATGCAGATCTGTGAGCCTACTGAAAAGGATAAAGGGAAATATACATTTGAGATATTTGATGGCAAAGATAATCATCAAAGGACCCTTGATCTCTCTGGGCAAGGTAAGATATTAAAATAATTCAACATATTAAAATTGTATATTTAGTGGCTGGTTTAGGACCAAATGAGCGACAGTCTTGTGTTCAGATCTTGCTTTTGACTTACTACCTACCTATAAATGATTAATTATTTAATTTCTCTGAGCTAGACAAAATCTCTTATGTATAAAATGGAGCTAATAATAATACCTATATCATTGGTAATAATAAAGATTAAAGAAGATAATGTATTAAAGCACTTTATAAACCTTAAAGTACTGTATACTCATATACTCAAATAAATCAGAGTATAAATGTAAGTTATGCTTAAATACTTTGTCATTCTACCAAGACGTTTATGTAACAAAACACCAATTTTGGGTTTTGTACTGACAAAATTAAATTTATATAACTTTTTTGTTCATTTGTTATTTGACTAAAAAAAAAAAAGGAAAACCTACTATTTAGGATTTTAAGTACCTTTGAAGAGAGAATATAACATTGAAACAATTCACTAAAAGATGAAATATTTCTTTCCAGCTTTTGATGAAGCATTTGCAGAATTCCAACAACTCAAGTAAGATTTGCATATTTTATTAATATTACACAAGATTAGTTTCTCCAACTCCTGGTTCCTCCATTCCTCACCTCTCACCCCTTACCCACCAACCACCCTCCAGATTGTGATAATACTTATGAACTTTTAGATTTTAAAATTCTGTAGTATGGATATAGCAATGAAAAAGTATATCAGTGATTTATCTGTTATAAAAGAGAAATGTTATTAAAATATAAATGCATTTAAGAACAGGATTATGGAAATTCACATTCAAAATTTTTTTTTAAAGATTTAAAGGAGTGGCAAGCATTTCCTCAGAGAAAGGAATAGGGTGAGAGAAGAGAGAAGTTATTCTATTTTAAGGGGTTTCTCAGGACATAAGCTCTAAATCTAAAACAAACAGTGAAAGATAAAGTATTTGCCTGATCAAGCTTTCAGATTCAGAGAATTTGTTGAGGTCTTTGGGTTGCAAAGCAAACAAGATCCTCTAGTTAGTCTTATGTAAAGGATAGTAGAAGCTGTATTCTGCTGAGATTTTCAATGAGGTAGAGGAAGGAATAAAGACTGTGGTATCAAAACACCCATTTTTAAGGCCTATTTCTGCCTCTGCGAGCAAGTCATTTCATGTTCTTTAGCTCCCATTTTCTTAACCATAAAATGGAGATATTAAGACTTACATTACTTACCCATTTCATAGAGTTTCTATGAGGACTAGCTGAGACACTACATATAAAGTACTCTGTTAATCATAAATTGGTCCATAAATGTAAATTGTTATGTTGTTAACCAAACAATTGATCAAGTTTTTCTACATCTCACTTATCTATCTATATCAGATAGACAAAGCTTTCAAGTCATCAATCCAGGAGGTGGGAGTTATTAGGAAATGGAAAATATACTTTTGTCAATGAGTTGACAAAGCATTATCATAAAAGGTTTAATTTTCTTTTAATTATAATTTCACATTTTCCTTAGTCAAACTCCATCAATAGAAGATTCATTTTCTTTGCCAATATATTAATTTTTTTTTTAAATCTTTCTTCTCTCCTCCCCACCAATCTTTAGGGCAGCTGCATTTGCTGAAAAGAGTAAGTACATTTCAAGTGGCAGCAATGGCTAATTATTAGTCTGTGTTAGTACTGATTAGAGATCAATATTTTAACATATGCATGAATTTGTGTTGAATCTTAAGTGTTCCTCCTCATGACATTTGGATAATTGCTCATTTCATCTCGTAGACCGTGGCAAGGTGATTGGTGGGTTGCCTGACGTGGTAACTATAATGGAAGGCAAGGTAAGAATGATAATTTTTGTGCAATCAGAAGGAGTTCATCATTTTGCCATTCTGAATACATGAAAATGACTTAGATACTAAAGGCAATTCACCTTTTTCTTCCTTTTTGCTGTGTAACAAGAGTGCTTCAAAAGTTGTAGCATGGTGACTGTCATTCCTTGATATATAGGAAAGCTTAGCCTAAGGTGTTCTGAGCATTCAGTAAACATTTGAAAGAACACTATGATAGGAGAGAAAGAGAGAAATAGGGGAAAGGGGAAAGAGAGAAGGAAGGAAGAAAAGAGACAGAGACAGAGGAAAAAAACAGAAAAATAGAGAAAGAGACACAGAGATAAAGAGAGACAGAAAGAGAGAAACAGAAGTGGGAGAGAAAGGTGGGGAGAGAGGAGGGAGTAGAGAGATAATGGAGATGAAATGGAAATAGGAATATGCATTTTGTTTAGGGTGGTCAGAAATTGCAGAGTTAGTATGTAGAGTCAGAGGGCTGTCGATTGTTAAGCCCTTTCTAGAAGCTAATGTTATTTTGAATACTGTTCCCAGAGCAAGAGTTAGAAAGCTAGATATGGGTCATGGAAAGCCACGATGAAGCATTATCAGAAGGAATCTGTGATCAACTATATAGCAGGCTCTCACCAATCAGGACAGTTTGTACCAAAATAAATTTCTATATTTTTCCGACGTGTCATCTGACTTGTCTTTTTCTATCTTTTCTTCTTTCACCCATTTTCTTTAAAAGACTCTGAATTTGACTTGTACGGTATTTGGAAATCCTGATCCGGAAGTTGTCTGGTTCAAGAATGACAAGGACATTGAACTCAATGAACACTTTATGGTCAAAGTGGAACAATCAAAGTATGTCAGCTTATCCATCAAAGGGGTGACCTCCGAGGATTCAGGAAAATACAGCATCAATGTTAAGAACAAATATGGTGGGGAAAAAATAGATGTCACTGTGAGTGTGTACAAACATGGTGAACAGATACCTGACATTTCTGCCCCCCAGGCAGCTAAACCAAAGCTGATACCAGCATCCTCCTCAATTCCAGAGTAATAAGAGAAGCATTCTCCTTAACCTGGGGGAATGCTCAAAAGGCAAAATGCTTTATCTAAGTAGTATATAGATAAGTTGTAGTGGAGTGCTGTGCAGATAGAGAAGTGATTTAGGATTATGCTTTGAAGAGTGTTTCTGCTTGCTTCTATATACACATTCAAAATCAACCAACTGACAAAAATAATAGGAAATATGACAATGAAAGTCATATGAGATGAAAATTAACTTTTTCTTTAATTTTACTACTGGAAATAATCATCTAAGAACACCAATAGCATGTTGTGATTGTGTAGAGACCCATAGTCCATGCTAGTTAGAGTCCTCAATTGTATGTTCCAAATCTTGCCTTTAAAGTCATTGGAAACACCAGTTACCTGGAAATACATTGTTTTTCTTGCTTTGGGCCAATAAAGCTTTAAAACACACCTTGTTGTAGGTCTTTCTATTCCAAATCACACCTAACTACTTCTGTTTATTCTCTCTGCTTGTTTAATTATGGCTTATTGTGCAATTTCACAGCTGGTAGCATGCAGACAGTACACTTGCAATCCAGAAGGCAAATGATGGTAAATCACATTTACTGTATAGCACCTAAAGACAGTATTTCACCCTTTAGGGACTGGAATCAGGCAGTGAAACTGACACCAGAAATTATTCAGACAAATCATATTTTCTGAGAAAGCAACAGATGTTAATGTCATTGTAGATTTTGAAGGATAAAAAAATTTCTATGTCAAATGGAGATAAGGTCAAGAACTTCTGTAATTTAGCCAAACATAACAATAGCTGTATTCTTCCTACTCACCATGACAGTTAATTTAGTGAAGAATTTGCCAAGAGAACAGCTCAGTTCATTTGAAATTACCACTATTGAAGGAATTCATTTTTTATAACTTCTTCAGAGAATTTTGAATATATATATATATATATATATATATATATATATATATATATATATATATATATATATATATATGATGTGAAATCTTCCTTGAATCATTTTTTTGCTCTTTCAGGAGAGGCTGTCCTTTGAGATATAAAAGTGCCTTGTATTTGAATGGAAACTTCACAATAAACCTGTTATTTTTAAAATACCAATTATACCAGTGACTGGGAATATACCACATAGCTGTAACTTTAAATGCAATCAAAATCCTAGAGATTATCATACTCCTCCCTAATTCCTTCAGGTAATATTTAACAATACTAAGGTCTAAATCTGTTTTTTATTCCTCAAACAGCTGAGCAGGGCTCCATTGTAGGTAATGTGAGGATAAGCAAAAATCTCATATTCTTCCTTTCTTCAATGCAAGAGCTGAATTTAGCTGAGTTTGTTGCTGCTATATAGGTTAGCAACTTTCCTGGGCCTCCTTGGGCATAGCAGCCAAGGTTAGAATTTTTGAGTCATATCTGTTGTAGTTCCCCTTTTGATCTAAATAAATTTTACTTATTTTCTTTTTGTTAAAGCAAAGTAATGCATCTAGAAATAGCAGGTTTGACTAGAAATTCAGTCCAAAAAGCTATAGCACACAAAGTTTTTTCATATTTTCATATTTTCCCTCTGTTATATTTTGATGTATACATGTCACTTTAAATGTTGAATTGTTGGCATATAACTATTGTGACAACAATGTTAAAATTTAGCATATAGCAAAAAAAATCAAGGACAGGGAAAATATCTGATCAGTTCATTCACTGCATTGTCATTGGGCAATGTTTCATTTAAAATATTCCCAAAGAATAAATGTCTGCTCTTTTCTTACATAATAGAACAACAGGTACAATGGAAAAGGATATTGTATTGGCAGTCAGGAGGTTCTAGTCCAATTTTTGCTATTAAAAATAGTGTGATTCTGAGCAAGGCTACCTAACTTCTCTGAACTAGTAAGATAGAATGCAATGGGATGGGAAAAAAAGGGGGGATGATACTATTTAAATCATCTTCCTCATGGGACTTTGGAGAGATGATAAAAGACAATATATTTGAAAGCCCTTTGAAAAAATATTATGACTCTGCACATTTAAGTTAGTGTTATTTGTAAGTAATGAACAAACCAATAAATGTACCAGTTCACTGCTCATTTATCTACATATAGCAAGACTGTCACTTATCACCAAGTGTATAGCTGAGTCTATGGACTAGATAAAAGCTAATCATTGAGGTGGGCCTCAATTTTATTTTTTAGTAGTTGATCTCAGCTCTGACAATGGTCTATCCCAGTCTTTCAGTGCCCTGAAAAATTTAGGTCATTCCTTGGACTGACCTAGATATTCACGTCCATCTTTGAAGAGATGATTTAGGACAGATTTTACTTTCTACCAACATTTATTACTGAATGCAATATGCATGCTAAGTATTAAGAAAACTAACATTTAATTGTGGTACACATAGGAGTTACATGAAGTTAACAGTGTGTGTGTGTGTGTGTGTGTGTGTGTGTGTGTGTGTATGTATGTGTGAAAGAGAGAGAGAAAGAGAGAAAGACATAACACACACACATACACACATACACACATTTATAGAGGAAAGAAAAAAGACATTGAAAGCCACAAAGAAAGAATATTTTTATTGCTTCAAAATACAGGATAGTTTAAAATTATAATAAATCAATTATGTAAATTAGTTTTAGCAAACAGACTCAGAATTGTGAGAGGACTAAAATGTGTGAATTAAGATATAAATTAAATGATATCTAGAATTTTTATAGCTTCTTAAGATTTGCAAAACTCTTTATATTGATCTTCACAACAACCTTGGAAAGTACATTCTATTTATATCTTCATTTTATAGATGAGGAAATTGAAGTTTGAAGAGTCCACATAGCTAGTAAGTGTCTGAAGTAGAATTTTAATTCAAGTTTTTCTTAGTCTAAATCTAGCACTCTGTTATGCCACTTTAGCAGCCTGAAATAAGAGTCGGTTGAAATGCCTATGGTACTTCCTGAGACAGACTCACTTAGATTCATAAATATGGCTAAAACTCATGAAATCTCATAGATTTTTAACTATGTTCATAATTTAGCACTTTCAGCTACAATAAATGATAAACAGTTTTGTAAAATTTTCAGTTGAATTAAATATTTCATATTTTTAAAAGTACATTCATTAAGGATATCTTTAGTCATTCATAAAGAAAATCATTTTGAAGTCACTCCATCCACATCTTTACTTTATCCAGTAGCTACGACTGAAATGTGTATGTGATTATAGAACAATCAATATTCCTGTAGACAAATATTTTGTAGGAACTACTTTTCTTCAGCATAGGATAGATATAACTGCAGCAGTATGTTTGGGCCATAAGAATCTTTTGGATAGTGATTTGTTTCTTTTATAACTGTAGATATTTGTCATTTTAAATGATCTTGGCATGAAAAAAATCTAGAGATATTCAGGAGTTGTCATTTAACAAAAGTATTACTACTAGTTAATTTTAAAATAGACTAAATAATTTAAAATGTAACTATTTACAAAATTTTAGCTACAATTACAATAAAAAATTAGGGAGAGTCTTCTAAAATATTTTTCTTAAGAGTCCAGAATTTCAATTTGTTCTTGAAATTCATGCTTTAAAACCAAATACAATAAGTTTTAAAATAATTAGCATATAACTTTCATAAAAACAAATATTTTTTCTATGAAATGCTGGGAATGCAGTAGAAATCCACACATAAACTGTAATGACATGTAAAATTGGTAAATAGATTTACAAATTGATTCCATAAAACAAGTATGTTGACAATGATGATAACATGAAAAAAGAGAATATTTGTAGTCTTGTGACAACAAGGCCAATAAGGAAAATTCATTACAAATGCATATTGTGAGAAGGGCTTTTATTTCATTTATTCAATCCATTTATTAACTAAGGAGAAATTTATTGGGCTGTGTATCTACAAATGAAAGTCTTCCACAGATTCTGTGTTTGGGGACCTCTGAAATATCTGCAGAGGGAATATCTTAATACTATAATGAATATGAATATGAATATTTTTATCATTATGCATTTCTAAATATTTTTAAAGGTTCAGGGATAAATCTTTGTTAATGTTCCATTTTCTCTAATTCTTCTCCCCATATATTATTTTCAATGTGAATCAGGTACAAAATTACATGCAATCAATCTAATAAACTATGCCCCCAATTTTTTCAAAACACTGTGTCATTGGCTGAGCTGATACTATTTAAATTCAACCAGTCAGTGATAAGAGATGCAAGAATGATGCACATGAGAATTAGGAGATGGAAATACAAGTCCCAGCTAACTAACTTTGTGACCTTCACTTCAAATTTTTTGGACTTTCATTGCTTCTCATATAAAATAGAGGGATTAGATGATCTGATTTATTTGGACTAGATGTCAGATTGAGCAATAGACAAATACATGACTAGGAGAAATGGAGGGCTCTGGAGCTTTATTTTGCAACCCTCACACCCATGAAGAGTCCAGACAAGAAGGCCTCAGGGCAAACAGCTGAACATTCAAATTGTTAGCTAGAGTGAATACCACAAAATCCATCAGCTATTGCTTACTGTTTCCCTCATCAGCTTAGAAGTCATAACCAATCAGTTCTACCAACTTGGTGGCAGATTGAGAGAAAATTTCTGACTATGAGTCCCTGGTCACACATACATTTTCTGCACTTCTTGCCCACCTCCCCCAAAGTTATACAGAAAGAGTAAGGAGGCTTCCTTCTTAATCACTTGCTCAAGATTCCCTTATGAGTATATTGATTCTAGAAAGACAGCCTCTATCTAGTAATTTCTCATTTCCCTTTTATTTCACACAGGCTCAACAGTTCTACTTGCATGTAGCTCTGTATGTGTATGTGCTGTGTGTTTCTCCTTCCCTGTTTCTGACATTTATTTTCTAAACATTTATTTTATGGAAAAAAAGATTGAGTGGATTCAGATCAAATGGGAAAATGTATGTAAAATGTTTTTGCAAACTTTAAGATGTCATGCAAATGTTAACAATTATTATTCCATTCCAAATCTTGCTTTTTAAACAAGAACAACAATCTAGGAGAAAAAGAAACTTCCTGGAAGAAACAAGACATTTAAAAAATTATAAATAATAAAATTAGCATTCTGTCCTATTTGTTTACAGTATCCTTCTTTTATCATATTTTACTATCCTAATAAAACATGAAATAATGTTGATTACTCCAGTATAAAATCTGCCACCAATACCTGGTTTATATTTATCAGATATTTGATATATGTGACCAGCCACAAATATACATGACATTATTTGCTTTAAAATACTTAACATGGTGATTGGGGAATCTCTTAGAACCATAGCTAGAGATACCAAAGGGACTAAAATAAACCTTAGCCTCCCTTTCTGGGCACTCCTCATAGCACACTGTGTGGCTGATTTCTCCAAAGGCCAGATAAGATGTCAGTTGGTCATGCTGAATGAAGGTTTTAGTTTCTTCCCTGGCTGTCAGGATAATAGACCAGGCTGGCCTGGACTGGCCTGGCTCGGCTTTTTCTATAAGCACCTGCTTCCCTTGAATCATCTTTGATGTAAGCCCTGTTTGCTTGAAAGAGCACTCAGTATCAAAGCCTTCCCGAGGCCAACTGAAGGCTGGCACTTTTTAATGTTTGGACTTTTTAATGGCTTCCTTTGTTTTTAGGGAGCATCTTTTTCTCAGTTCACAGAGTTCAATCTCACTCCTGCCTGCTCAGAAAGAAAGGCAGTATTTTACTTGCCTTGCTTTTAGAGTAAGGCTTCAGAGGTAATAATACCTTTAGTAGTATTAATTCAAGATCTCTCACTTTCTCTGTTACTTTTTTTTATTTTTATTTTTTGAAGAAAGGGGAAAAATATCTTCATTGCTTTCTACTGGTTCTGGGAGACCTCTAGGTGGTGCTGAAAGAATAAGCTATTAAGGTTTTTAAGGCTTGCCCAAACCAGATCCATCTTTTTGATGCAAACACATCACTTAGTGAATGGGAGATTATTAAAGGCATTATACTTATGCCAGTGACAAGGACAAGTCCAGCAAATTACTGTTTCCAGGAAATAGCAGGTCATTTTGAAGGCAATAATATTGCCTCTTAATCTTCACATGATACACATTAGGAGGAATAAAACATACCCTGTGAGATATTACAAGACTCTTATTACATCAGTGAAGTCATAAAAAAAAGATGTGATCTATCTATACATTAAGTTTGGGGTATGAATTTTAAATATTCCATGTTTCAAAAAAGGCATGTCAAATGCAGCAGACTTCCTCATTTTTCAAGGCAGTAAATCATAGCAGAGTTTCACATTAAACTGAAGAGACCACAGAGCCTTTATGCAGAACTGAGCAGAGGGGGATCTCATCCCTCCTCAGACAGTTTATGCCCAGGTGCACTTTTTAGTCCTTGAAATTAATCTCAAGGTCTCATTACTTTGAATGTTAAATTAGTAATTTTCATAGAAAGGAAAGTTCTTACACTTTGTCATTTTCTTTTGGGAATGTTTTCTAATAAAGAAATCGTATCCAAGTAGGAAGAATGCTGGCTAGTATCTAGATCTAGTCCAGCAATGAGCCAGAAAATTTAATTATGCAACTTTTAGCTGGAAGACTAGAAGTCCAAGAAGCCAAGGTCTATGATGTATTTAAATCATGTGAGATAGTGTGGGTAAAATGCTTTCTAAATTTTAAAGCATTATATAATTGAAAGTTATTATTATGTTGGAGAAGTTCCATGGTATAGTTGATAGTTGGCTTCAGAACTACTATTTCCAACCAAGGTCCTTTAGTTTTAAAGCCATATCGTTTCTTATTTTATTCTGCATTCTTTGAGGTCAGCAGTTATTAATTGCTGGCTATGTTTAAGACACTGTGCCAAACCCTGGACATACAAGGAAAGGGGAAAAAAAAAAAAAAAAAAAGGCAATTTCCTGTCCTCAAGGAGCTCACAATCTAATCTTCTCTGAACAGAGTTCTCCAAGGTCAGGGGCTATTTCTTTTAGACATCCTCTCATACCTCTTAGCACAATTCTTAGTGTATAATTTTTCAGAAGGCAGCCTAGTATGCTAGAGAGAAAGATGAGCCCACTGTTGATCAACTGTTAATCAACATGGATGTTTAGATTTGTTCTTGTTTCTGATCTGAGATGGCTCATTCCACCTTAGGCAGACTGGGTCCATATATATTGTTGCAGACTTAGTGCAGACAAGCAGATAAGGGTTTTTGTTAGAATCCAATGAGATAATATTGGTAAGAAGCACCTAAAGAATTCTTGGCACAGAGTAAGCCCTATATAAATGCTTATTCCACCCCTTTTAACCCTGACTGCAATTCAGAACTCCCAAGGTTAATTGATTCAGTAGCCTCAGCCTCCAGAATAGCAAGAATTCTAGACATGAACCGTCTCACTAGGCCCTAGTTCTGTGTTTTCTATAAAATAATAACCTTACATATGTCTATTGGATTGAACAAAACTTTACATTTGTTAAAATTAACCCTCGCATTTTACAGGTGAGAAAATTGAGATGCAGGGTCTTGGCTTAGTTTAGTAAATCTAATAAGTGGGAGAGAAAAGATTCAAAGCTAGGTTTTTGGTGCTCATACTCACGTTTTTGTTTGTTTGTTTTGTCTATATCTGATAAACTAACTTTGTGACCTTAGGCAAGTGCCTTCATCTCTACAAGTCTCAGCTTTCTCATCTGTAAAATAAGGTGCCTTTTAGCTCTCTGAGTCTATGAATTGATAGATGGAATTAGAAATTGAGTATGCATGCCTCATTTTTCACTTACTTCAAAAACGGCATTTTAGTCAGGAGGGGTATACTCTGAATCATTGGTATTTAATCAAACACTTTTAAATAGAATTTTTAAAAATTACTTTTATATTAAAGAGGAAGGTAAAAGAAATTTGCCCAGAGAGCAATTTTTAAAAAATCTTATATGCGTTTTGCAAGATGAATATCATAAGTTGTTGTTGATTCTTGTTTTTTCTTTGCTTATTTTAGTTTTCACCCTTCCCCCTCTCATCTAAGCATATATTACTTATCAGTAATGATGCTGAATCAATGTTCATTTTTTTAAAAGGAAATATGCAATATATTTTGCTTAAAATAAAAACAGAAAGTGTATTAATGGAAAAGCATTTTTGGAATTAGAAATAGCCAAGAACTATTCTAATCCTAGAGTCTATAAGGAGTGGAAAAATGGAACTTGACATTGATTCTAAGAACATAGGCTTCAGAGCTAAAGAGACCTTGGATATAATCTAGTTCAAATCTTCATTTTATAAATGAGGAAATTGAGACCCAGAGAAAATAAACAATTTATTCAAGGTCACAAGGTAATATCAGAGCAGGGATTTAAACCTTTTAAATCTTTAAAGCTCTGATGTCTCCAAGTCCAGTGGTTTTTCTATTCTAGTCTGACTCTAATTAGCTATGTAACCTTGTACAAATGTTTTCACCTCTTTGGTCTAATTTTTTGTCATCTTAAAATGCACATTTTGGGGGAAAATGACCTTAACTTTATGGTTTCATCTGGCTCTGGAATGCTATGATGTTAGCTTTGTTATTTTTCAGTTTGTTAATGAGGCACTTTATCCTCTTAGCTCTTGACATTTAGGTGGGCCATGGGATATACCAGAATGAGATGGAGAGGAGGAAATTAGAATGTTGGCATCATGGACTCCTGTGTGTTTATCAACTCAGATATGCTTGTTCAGGATGATTTGGAACATTAGAAACTTCTTTGTCTGATAATAAAGCAACAATCAATTTTGATGTAAAGATGGTTCCAATAGCCATCAGTTATCTATCTATCTATCTATCTATCTATTTATTATTTTCATAGAGAAAAAAGAAAGGAACTAACTGAAATTACTAAAAAAATAAATTTTCTGAAGACACATGGTTAGTGGCCAACACAGAATGATGATAGATTATATGCTTCAATTTGTAAGTTCACATAGCTAATTATTTTTTCAGAAATAGTTGTACTACAAGGCTAAAAAGCAGGGAAATAGGTCAGGTAGAAGAGATCTTCAATATTATTTAAAAAATTTTAATCTAGAAGAGATGTTAGAGATCACATAGTCTATATTACTAATTTTAGAGACCAAAGGAATCAGAAAGACATGACCAAAACTGTAAAAAGAGTGGTTACCTTTGGGAACTGAAATTTGGAAATGGGGCACTACTAGTACTTTTAAGCCTTTAGAAACTATCCAATGACAATTTACTTTCCTCAGCAGCCATTACATAAATAAGGTCTTTCCTGATATGGAATGGAGATTTGAGTCCACCTTTCTCCTTATTCTAAGTCCACTTCTATTTTCACTCTACAAATCTGCCTCCAGTTCAAAATACTAACACAAAAAGATAGATGTTAAAAGTGTGCCAAAATAGCAGATTAAGTGCTGTTGAATTCATTCATTTGTTTATACTTTAAAAAATGAAGATGAGTTAAATAAATTACATGAGTGAAAAAAAATCAAGAGGAAGGAAAATTTCATTTAACCATTCTGGGCTTCAGCCCTTTTATCTTTAAAATAAAGAGAGTATATATAATTCCTGACATTTATGCAAGGCAGCATTTCTGTGGGACTTTGGTGATGGAATAATGAATGTGAACAGGAATAACCAGGAAAGCTTTTGTGGGGTTTGAGCTGGGTCTTGAAGGACAGATAAATTTGAATAGGGACAGAAGAGGAAGAAAGGTGTAAAAGCTGGTGAAAGCACCATACACAAAGTTGTAGCATGTAGAAGATTAGAGAAAGCTTGACCTAAAAAAAAAAAAAAAAAAAAAGCAAGAATTTATGTAGGAATAGTTGGGAATATAATTGGATAAGTAAGGTGGATCAAGAGTATGGCTGATTTTATAGTAAAGAACAAAAGTATCAAGTGCTACTGTTTTGTGCCATATTCTGAGCAGAAAGGAAGAACAGGGTGCTGAAGTAAAGTTGACAGGAATGTTGGGATGAAGAGATTGTGAAATCTTAAAAATTGTGTTGGAAAACAAGGGAAACAATGGACACTCTGGGATTCTTTATTAAAATAGCAGTTTGGAGCATTGAGAAAAGGAAATGGTGGTTGTCACAATCTATCATGGATTCATAAAGGAAAAATTATGCTAAACTAATTTCATTTCTCTTTTTGACAAGATTACCATACTAAGGATTGAAGAAATGTCACAGATAAAATATACATAGATTTTTAGCATGACATTTAATTAAATCATAATATACTTTTGGACAAGAAGAGGTTAAGTGGAAGCTCTAAAATTGCAAGAGAGATAGTATAGCATAGCACATAGAGAACTGGTCTTTGATCCATGAAGATTTGGATTCTTCTGGAATCTGCTAACCTCTGAAACATACTAGCTATATTCTGGGCAATCACTTAACTTCTCAGTATTTTAGCAGGTTTTTAAGTCTTTAAGATGTGATTCTGACCTTCACTAGTAAATGGAATTTTGCTTTTTCGTCTGAGAGTTCTTTATATCAGTGAATATTAAAGACACAGTTCTTATCACTATCATATCATAATAACTAAGAATAATTTGGAAAAATGAATGATGATGAATTATTGGAAACTTGGATGGATAGCTAACTAAATTGCATTATCTTTGTCCCTCTATTATTCAACAGTTTGGTCAATGAATATCTCCTTCACTGGAATTTCTATCATTCCAAAAAGGTAAAATGGTCATCTATGGGTAACCTTCATCTTTGGTTTCTTACTTGATTTGGTTTATTTGGATTTTTCATTTTTGATCTTGCTCTGCGACTGCTGAGTATTGCTGGAGAAAATCATGAAATTAAGTTAGTTTTATTCATCATATTTTTATGATAAATAATTTTTACTGTGTTCCTGTTCCTGCTTAACAATCTTTATTCTCTAATCTTGCTGGTTTTCTCTTCTATTAGCCATAGTTCTGTTTGCTTTCTTCCTCTTTACTTGCACCTTGACCCATATTTATAGCATAAGATCTTATTTATACTTCAAAGAGAAAATTGAAATCAAAGAAGATTAAATTTCTTAATCTTCTTTATTTCTTAATTTTATATTTCCCCCAAACTTCTCAGAAATATCCTTTACTCTTCTCTTATGCTTTAGTCCCAGAAGAGGTATCTTCTGTTGAGCAGGTTCTTTTTAGCCTCCTCCAGAATCTTATTCAATAGTCATCTTCTTTCTCTCATACATTTTTATACATGCTATTATTTTTTTTTGCTATTAATGCTATTTGCTATTAATTGCTATCAATTTCTTTCCTTTTATCTATAAACAGTTTTGTCTCCCTGAATGAATTAGTCTTTAGTCAGATATTTTTATATTATTATTCTCCTATCCCATCTTTCTTCTCTTTTGATGTTGGACTCCTTTAAAAAATTGACTATCTTTTATTTTTCTGTTTCTTCATTATTCACTGCTAAGGGCCTGCCTGATCAGTCATCCTTGGGATTGCCATAAATTATCACCTGAGAATAAGTCACCTTCTAGCTGTTTGAAATGGAGAATACTTTCCTACTTAGCTTCAGTTAGAATAATATGTCTCAAGAAAAAAAAATCTCCAACATGACTTAGAAATTGTTTCTTAATAGAAAAGAGTCCCCTTTCATTCAAAATTAGCCTGTCCTTTGAAAGATACCCTTAGTGCTTGGGTTGCAAAGAAGGGAGGGTGTTGCTTCCAATCCTAAAGGGGATAAAACTGAGTAGAACTGTCTGTTCTTTAAATATCTGTCCTTGGCCCTCTTCTCTTCTATCTTTATACTCTATCCTTTAGCACTCTCATTCATTGCTGTGGCTTCAAATGCCACTTCTGTGAACATCTATCCTAAATTTTTATCTCCAGTCTTGACCTTTCATTTTAATTCCACACTCATCTCTAACTGCCTTAGTGTGCACATGTGCACACACACACATGTATGTGTATATATACATACACATGTATGTATATATGTGTGTATGTGTGTGTATGTATGTGTATTTGGATATCTCACTGGCACTCCAAATTCAATATGACCCAAACTAAATGTATTATCTTTTATTCTAAACCTAATCCTCTTTCTGACACTTTAAACATCTAATAAATGTCTGAGGTTGGATTTGAACTTAGCTTTTCCTGACCTCAAGCTTGGTACTTTAGCCATTGAAGTACTTAGCTTTCCCTAAGAATTTTATATATCATAGTTATTGGTGTTGGTGCTTTGTTTCACTATAAGGCTGAAAACTCCATGAGATCAGGAATATTATCTCCAATTTACAGCCCCAATTGCATAGCACAATGCTCTGTTCGCTCCAAGCCCTTAAACATGATTGGATGATTTTGTGAACAGTAACATTGGGATCTAAAACATCCTAACAATCTAGAAAATTAAACTTAACAGTGGCAAATGTAAATTTGTGATAAAATGTAAACTTAACCATTCTCCAATTGGTAAATGGTCAAAGGATATGAACAGACAATTTTCAGATGATGAAATTGAAACTATTTCCATTCATATGAAAGAGTGTTCCAAATCACTATTGATCAGAGAAATGCAAATTAAGACAACTCTGAGATACCACTACACACCTGTCAGATTGGCTAAGATGACAGGAAAAAATAATGATGAATGTTGGAGGGGATGCGGGAAAACTGGGACACTGATGCATTGCTGGTGGGGTTATGAATGAATACAACCATTCTGGAGAGCAATCTGGAATTATGCCCCAAAAGTTATCAAACTGTGCATACCCTTTGATCCAGCAGTGCTACTACAGGGCTTATATTCCAAAGAAATACTAAAGAAGGGAAAGGGACCTGTATATGCCAAAATGTTTGTGGCAGCCCTTTTTGTGGTGGCTAGAAACTGGAAAATGAATGGATGCCCATCAATTGGAGAATGGTTGGGTAAATTGTGATATATGAATGCTATGGAATATTATTGTTCTGTAAGAAATGACCAGTAGGATGATCAGAGAAGCTTGGAAAGACTTACATAAACTGATGCTGAGTGAAATGAGCAGAACTAGGAGATCATTATATAATTCAACAATGATACTGAATGAGGATGTATTCTGATGGAAGTCGATATCTTTAACAAAGAGAAGATCTAATTCAGTTCTAATTGATCAATGATGCACAGAAGCAGCTACACCCAGAGAAGGAACACTGGGAAATGAGTGTAAACTGTTTGCATTTTTGTTTTTCTTCCCAGGTTATTTTTACCTTCGGAATCCAATTTTCCCTGTTCAGCAAGAGAACTGTTCAGTTCCGCACACATATATTGTATCTAGGATATATTACAACATATTTAAAATGTATAAGACTGCTTGCCATGTAGGGGAGGGGGTGGAGGGAAGGAAGAGAAAAGTTGGAACAGAAGTGAGTACAACGGATAATGCTGTAAAAAGTTACTCAGGCATATGTTCTGTCAATAAAAAGTTATAATAAAAAATGTAAACTTAATTGTGATAAATACAAATCCTATATTTAGGTTAAAATAAATAAAATAAGAATCATTTGATAAGTACTGAATTGGAGAGGAAGAATTGACAATTCATGTGAAATAGAATAGGTTTTGAGTAGACTGTAAGATTAATTTGAATAAATAGGTTGAGATAGTCAGTAAAGAAAATTGCTTGTAAATTTACGCTTCATTGAGAGCGACAGAGGCCAGAAACAAAGAGGTGACAATCCTGCTGTATTTGGACATAGTCAGACTATATTTGCAATATTATAAATAGTTCTGCGCACCACATTTTAGAAGGAACATTGAAAATTTGGAAAAAAGTGTATAAAAAAGGGCAATAAAGACAATGGAGGACCTTGTAAAATTGTCACATAAGGCCCCTACGTTGAAGAACTTGGGGATGTTTAACATGGAAATGAGATGATTTATAGAGGGATGAGGGATATGTATGAATAATTTTATATGAAAAGAATATTCGACCTTTTCTTCTTGTTTTAGAAGTCGTGGCAAGAGAAAGGTTAAGCTCAATAAAGGGGAAAAAGTTCTATTTAATAGTTATCAAAAAGTGGAATTGGTCATTGGTGGGTAGTGAGTTGTCTCTTACTATAAGTTTCCAAGTATATTCTGAATGACTAATAAGAGATACTACAGAAGCAACACCTATTTGTATATAGTAGACCTTGACAGTCTAGGCAAAGCAAGGGTCATAATGCAGTACAATAGAAATTATATTGGGTTTAAAATCAAGGAACCTGAATTTGAATCAAGCCTCTGCTGTCTATTACTAATGTGACCTTAAACTAGTCATCTAAGTTTTTTGTCATCTAGACTCAATTTCTCATCTGTAACATAGCAGACTTTTTCTGAAGCCTTCAAGATCCTTTGCAGCAATAAATATATGATCCTTTGATTCTTTTACAACAACAACAACACAAACAAGAAACTGTCATTGCCTTTGAGTTTAGCTTGAGTATACAGGGAGAAGTATTATGAGGGTTAAAGAATAAAATATCCATCATTCCTTACTGTATGGTGCACTACTCTGACTGTGCTACCTGTCCTCTTAAGTCATAGACAAGATTTTATATTTTCCACTAAAAGGTTCTCTCTCTCCCTTTTTCCTTCCCTCCTTCCCTCCTTCCCTCCTTCCCTCTCTCCTTCCTTCCTTCCTTCTTTCCTTCTTTCCTTTCTTTCCTTCCTTCCTTCCTTCCTTCCTTCCTCCTTCCTTCCTTCCTTCCTTCCTTCCTTCCTTCCTTCCTTCCTTCCTTCCTTCCTTCCTTCCTTCCTTCCTTCCCTCCTTCTTTCTTTCTTTCTTTCTTTCTTTCTTTCTTTCTTTCTTTCTTTCTTTCTTTCTTTCTTTCTTTCTTTTTTCTTTCTTTTTCTTTCTCCTTCTCCTCCTCCTCCTCCTTCTCCTTCTCCTCCTTCTCCTCCTCATCCTTTTTCTTCTTTCTTCTTCTTTCTGTCACAAACTTATAGATTTATGGAAAGTAGTCTTAGAGAGGACATAATACAAACTCCTAGTTTGCAAATAAGGAAACAGGGTTTCATGAAGATAAAGGGTAGTTCTGGCTAATGAAAATGCTATTGAAGATTTATCCATTTATGAGATGATCTCTGCTCTGTGAAACTATAGGCTCATTTTGTATACACACATATACACATACACAAAGAGTCATATATAAATTGTTTTATTTATAGATACAGATATGTAATATTTAAGTTCATATATAATAACTTAGGTATGATCATATATACATATATGTGTATGCATATTTGCACACATACATATAAAACCCTGTCTTTTTTTGGTTTGATAAGTTTCCACAAAGATGGGACTTCAACACCTTTGGAGGTTTGGAAATGTATGTTAAAACATGAAAGTACTTTTGTTTGCTTCTATTTACATTATCTTTCAATGACATTTCTCTAGTTTCAGTATATAGACCAAAAGTTGAGTGCTAAACTGTTTCAAAAGGAAAAAAAAAGAAAAAAATTAAGGGAGCATCATGATTTAAATTTGAATGAATCTCAATTTTTGATTACTCAATGGTCTAGCATTTACTTCTGTAAATGACATTGCTTTTGTACTCTATGGAAATGGGAAGTATTTGGGGAAGTTTCCCCAAATTAGAGAAGCAGTCTAAGAAAGCATTTCACAAAAATGATAAAAATATTCCTAACTAGACTACTGATCTTGTAGAATTCTCCTTTTCTCTCAATAAATATGAAAAGTGCAATTAGCAAAAACTTGAATAAGCATTATGCAAATTAGCTATTTAATTTTATTTATAAATTGCACAATTCTATTTGTGATAGAATTAAATCAGATTTTCCCATACCTTCATCCATCTATATATTTCTATCTATCTCTAATTTTAACATTATGATCATATTTAATTTTAATAGTATTTTTATTACTTATTCAAAGTATTTCTTGAGTTCAGAAATCCCAAAAGTTCCAAAGGAGGTAATTTCATTAGCATTCTCCCCTCCTTTTCTCCAGTTCTAGAACACATTAATCATTAATTAATTAACAAGAATTTATTAAGTAATAATAATAAATTCTAGCATTTATGTAGTAATTACTATGTGCCAGTCACTGTGCTAAGTGATTTACAAATGTTATCTCATTTAATCCTCTCAACTATCTGGAGTGGTACGTACTATTATTATCCCCATAAATATTATGGTAGGAATTGTATATAGAAAAATAAACAAGAACATTCAACTTCTGCTTCTAAGAAGCTCTTATTCTATTTAGAAAAAATAATTACCCAAATAGGCAGATAAAAATATTTGTAAAGTAATTACAAAGTAACTTTGACATGAAATTGACAGTAGGAATTCAAAATGAAGTGAGTTTAATTTAAAAGGTGTCACTTAGTTGACTTTAGTTGAGCTTTGTAGGAGGCTAGGAATTCTAATAAATGGATGTGAGGAGCACATCTTCTACTATAGGGACCAACAAACAATTTCTTAGTTGAGATACATGTATTAAGTGCCTACTATGTGTCATATATATATACCACTCCTCTTGCATTTTTGATACTGAAATTGAGTCTTAAAAAAAAAAAACCCAGACACACACACACACACACAGAGATACACATACACATATAAACATACTCCATGGATGATTTAGGGATAATAAATATCCCAAATTTATATGTACATTCTATTTCCTTTGACCTTCCTTAAAAGGTCTCTCTCTTGAGTTTTGTTGGAAAGGTGGAGAGAGTTCAAGGCATGGGAATTTGCAGTTTGTACTGGAGGATTACAGAACATTTAGTTTGGCTTTAGCATAGAGATTATGTAGGAGATGAATTGAAAATAAGTTGGAAAGGTAAGTTGAAGCAAGTTGTGTGGACTCAAAGATGTAAGCCAAGAAATGTATATTTTTATCTGATTAGCATTTGGAAGTCATTGAAATTATTTGAGCAGTGATATGACATTTTCAGATCTGTTTTAGGAAGATTCTTTGTCAACTATTTGAAGGAACAGTCAGAGAGGAAAGAGATAGAAATGGTGAGAGTTCTTAAAGAGATTATTAAATAGCCAATGAAAATTTATTAAGTCCCTAATATGTGCCAAGCACTGTGATAAACACAGAGGATGCAAATATGAAAAAAGAAAGACAACCCCTACTCTCAAAGAGTTTATAATCTAATAAGGAAGAAAAAGAAAGGATGAAAATCTGGGTGGAGAGAAGGTACCCAAAGCAACATTCATGCATACTGGAGAAGCCAAAGAAATATAAAATGAGTTGAGTGGGAAATGAGATGTCTGAGGGGATGTCAATCTTGTCTCACCCCTTTCCTCTCCTTAAATAGAAAGGTTTATGATTCCAACTTCTAATCAGAGAGATGGAGGATACTGATAGAATTCTGAGTAACTTGGTTGATCATGTAAATAATATGATATTTCCTAGTGATAAATTTACTATGGCCATAGTGAAGAGATCAAAGAATTCAAAAATGAGTTAAGAATATTGAAAAACCACGTACTATTGGAGAAATGTCAAGATGAAAGATAATGGAAGTCTGAAGCATGGGGGTACTGTATCACATAGGTAGCAAGAAGGGTATAAAAGCAAAAAGTAGGTTAATCAATAGGACTTGGTAACTCATATATTTGAGGTGATGGAGAGGTAATTGTTACTATAAATGATTCATAGGTTATTTTTTAAAAACTTTTTTATTGATGAACCCATGCCTGGATAATTTTTTTTACAACATTATCGCTTGCACTCACTTCTGTTCCGACTTTTCCCCTCCCTCCTTTCACCCCTTCCCCCAGATGGCAAGCAGTCCTATACATGTTAAATATGTCACCGTATATCCTAAATACAATATATGTGTGCAGAACTGAACAGTTCTCTTGTTGCACAGGAAGAATTGGATTCAGAAGGTAAAAAATAACCTGGGAAGAAAAAGAAAAATGCAAACAGTTTACATTCATTTCCCAGTGTTCTTTCTTTGTGTATAGCTGCTTCTATCCATCCTTGATCAATTGAAACTGAGTTAGCTCTCTTTGTCGAAGAAATCCACTTCCATCAGAATACATCCTCATACAGTATCGTTGTGGTATATAATGATCTCTTGGTTCTGCTCATTTCACTTAGCATCAGTTCATGTCAGTCACTCCAAGCTTCTCTGTATTTATCCTGCTGGTGATTTTTTACAGAACAATAGTATTCTATAACATTCATATACCACAATTTACCCAACCATTCTCCAATTGATGGGCATCCACTCATTTTCCAGTTTCTAGCCACTACAAACAGGGCTGCCACAAACATTTTGTCACACACAGGTCCCTTTCCCTTCTTTAATATCTCTTTGGGGTATAAGTCAGTAGAAACACTTCTGAATCAAAAGGTATGCACAGTTTGATAACTTTTTGAGCATAGTTCCAAATTGCTCTCCAGAATGGTTGGATGTATTCACAATTCCACCAACAATGTACAAATGTCCTTTTTTTCCCACATCCCCTCCAACATTCCTCATTATCTTTCCCTGTCATTCTAGCCAGTCTGACAGGTGTGTAGTGGTTGGTATTTCAGAGTTAACTTAATTTGCATTTCTCTGATTAATAATGACTTGGAGCATCTTTTCATATGGCTAGAAATAGTTTCAATTTCTTCGTCTGAGAATTGTCTGTTCATATCCTTTGACCATTTATCAATTGGAGAATGGTTTGATTTCTTATAAATTACAGTCCATTCTCTATATATTTTGGAAATGAAGTCTTTATCAGAACCTTTGATTATAAAAATGTTTTCCCAGTTTATTGTTTCCCTTCTAATCTTGTCTGCATTAATTTTGTTTGTACAAAAACTTTTCAATTTGATATAATCAAAATTTTCTATTTTGTAATAAATAATGATCTCTAGTTCTTCTTTGGTCATAAATTCCTTCCTCTTCCATAGGTCTGAGAGGTAAACTATCTTATGCTCTTCCAATTTATTTATAATCTCATTTTTTATGCCTAGGTCATGAACCCATTTTGACCTTATCTTGGTGTACAGTGTTAAGTGTGGGTCAATGCCTAGTTTCTGCCATACTAATTTCCAATTTTCCCAGCAATTTTTGTCAAATAATGTGACTCATAGGTTATTAACCCAGATGCCTGAGAAGATTGCAGAGCTATCAAAAAAAAAGTAGTATAGTTTAGAGGAAGGGCAAGGCTAGGAGAGGATTGATATAGCATTTATTTTAGTGAAAGTTACATTCTACTATTGGACAAATAGCTATTGAGTCAATGACTCATATATTTTCTATTCTTGGGTCTTAAGAAATTAAAATAAATTATTTCAAAGTTTTCAAAAACTGTCTTAAGATCTTTTCCATTAGAAACCAAAAAATACATTTTAGGGGGAAAGTTCTGACTCCGTCTATTCGAATTAATTTGGATTGTGTTCAATCACTTGCTATAACTCATTGTTAAGTGTTTTCCTTTAACCTTGTAAAAGAGAAAAAATGCTGTGATATATTCATGGCATAAGTGCATGGCATTAGGAAATAATACACATTAAACAAAATATCTTGTGGAAAAATAAGGGGACAGCTAGGTGGCACAGTGGATAAAGCACTAGCTCTGAAGTCAGGAAGACTTGAGTTCAAATGTAACCTCAGACACTTAACACTTCCTAGCTGTGTGACCCTGGGCAAGTCACTTAAATCCAATTGCCTCATCAAAAAAAAAGTAAAATTGGGTTTTTTGGTCCAAATTTATGGAATCTTCCATTGTGAATCTTGCTTTAATAAAGCAGGTTAGCATCTGTTCCACATTTTATAGTCTTCCTCAGTTTTTATTCCTCTTTAGCCCCTTATAAACTGATTTCCATCTTTACTACATTACTAAACTGGCTTTAAGTTGTCTAATGACCTTACAAAGAATTAAATTTGGCAAGATTATAAAGTCAACAAAGAAGAATAGGATGATATAAGGCCAGAAAAATGGTTAGGACCAGATTGTAGATGACTAGATAAAAACCAAGGTATTTATGTTCTGTTTGCTAGGTGGTAGGTATTCTCTGAAAATTTTTAGAAGCAAAGAGCTATAAGTACAGTGATAAATTAGAAGAATACTTTAGCAATACTGTAAAGGATTGGAGAGGGGAGTAAAAAAGGGGAATTAGCAAAATGAATTAGAAGGCATTTAATTAGTCCAAATGGAACAAATATAATAGCCTGCTTCCCCCTCTCCGCGCCCTCCCCCCCCTCCCCGCCCCTACCCCTGCCCCATTCTTTAGTATATTTGAGTTATCTTTGGACTATTGTCTCTCTTTCTTAATCTCTCCTCTGACAGTGAAATTTTGTGATTCCCTTCCTTTGTCTGACCATTATTTTCCTATCTCTATCCTTTCCTGCCTCTTAAATGAGACTGTTTCCTAAAACTTTTTTCTTAGCTTTTTTCTTCTTTATTTACATATTTTCCTTTGGCAATCACTTTCCCTTCAATGACTCCAAGTACTATCTCTAGACAGATAAAGGCAAAAATCTTTGTATATACCCAAGATCTCTAAATTCTATTATTAGTTAACAATACTCTTATTGGCATAACTGATTTAGCCAAACTGGATTACTCTTCTTCTCCCATTCTCTATCCTATCATTTCCCACTTTCATGCTTTTATTAGTATTGTCCATTTCACCCAGAATGCCTTTATCATCTTCATTGAAATCCCTACTTTCTATTTTTGGGTTTTTCAATTCTCATATTCCACATCAAGAGACTGACACCCCCTTTCTGCAGAGGTATTAAGGGGCAATCATATCTAATGTGGAACTATACTGAATTTACCATTTGAGTAGGGCATGAAATACAGTCAGAAATTCAATATCTTCTCACCCCTTTTTTAGATATTTATCTTATATAGAAAGATTAAGGAATAAGGTTTAAAATGAAATTGTAGATTGATTTCTCATGTTAAAAAAACAAAACAAAAACACAACAACACTATAATTTTGGAAGCACAATATTTATAGCATTGCTACTAAATGTTTAATAAAGTATATGAATGATACTATCTTATGACTGAATCATACAAACTTGAATAAATTAATATCATCCTATCCCTGAATTGATTTGCAATGGATTTTCCCACTGCTATGGTAAGAAACATCAATGTACAGCTGCTAAAGTAGGTTGCTCTTCCCACTGCTTCCTATTTACCCCTGGTTTTTATACCATTCACAACTGAATTTGTTCTGGGCACCCGAAAGTCTAGTTACATTTCTGAGTAGATTATTATTCTCAGCTCTAGAGCTTAGGTTTGCTCAATGATTGAAGCATTTTAGCAGTGCTTGCTGGCTAGGACAAATGGTTTAATCAATTTCACTTCTACTAGAGTTTTGTAAATTTCAGTGTAAGGCCATTTCCACTGAGTAGCTGATTAGTAACACTTTCATATACCTTGATATGGTTGGGATTTAGTAATTTGTTCTGAGCAGATTTAAATTGGTATAGGATTGGAGCAAAACCTTTTTAGGTAAGGAAAAAAACTCAGAGGTTGCTCCCAAATGTCATAATACGCTGTACTTTTACTGGTTATTGGTAAGATACTAGGATAGTGCTAGGATGACACATCCTATTGCTGATACATTTAGTTAATCTAATTCTCTCAAAGTTGGACTGTGATTCTGTAATGGACCAACATTGACATTCAAAAGTTACATAAAACTTCATTGTCACTGCATGATAAAGGCTTACCTTTCCAAGGCCAAACTAAAATTAGAGCTTTAGCTCACTAGTTATAAAAAAGTGGTATATCTCAGGTTCAGCAGTCTTGTTGATTACATTTGGACAGCCTCCCTGAACACAGTGATTTGGCTGGCCTTTCCTCAAACCAAAGTGCTGATAGCTTCCTTCCCTTTTCTAATTGTTATCGGAACATCTCATTTCTCATTTGCTTTGGGGTCATGCAGAGTTGGCTTCTTAATACAGTTGCTAAGATGTTGACTGTTTTAATTTGCCACAGTTGTTCTTCAGGTTATCTCCTTATCAGTTCAAATTAGCTAGATCCTGTCTTGATAAAAATCAATAAAATAATAATAGCTTACATTTGTATAGCTCAGTCAGGTTCATAGAACAAGTTCAAATATATCATCTCATTTAATTCTGCAGTGAGGTAGGCAGAATGGACAGCTACTATTTTCTCTACACTGTGAATGAAGAAATGAAACTTCAGAGAAGAAAGTGACTTCCATAAAGTCAAAAAAGTACTAGAGGCTTGAGAACAGATTTGAACTCTGTTCTGCAATTATCAAATTCAGTTCTTATGTCACTAAAGCATGAACATTTTTCAGTATAATTTGCACCCCAAATTATATTCATTCATTCATTCATTCATAAGAGCCAGCATGTAGTAGTAGATTTTAATTAAGTGATCAATCAACAAGTATTTTTTAAAATCTCTATTATATGTGAGGCACTACTTTAGCACTGGGAAGGAGAATATAAAAGACAAAAATTAGATAATACCTGCAATAAAGAAAACTACATTCTATTTGTGGGAGGGGAAAACACATGCATATTGAACTATATGCAACATATATGTATGCATACATTTATATGTGCTAAATACATGGAAATTTGTTTGTGTGTGGCTGTATTGTGGGATCTGGAAAGTTTCCATGTAGAAGTTGAGTTTTCAGCTAAGTTTTGTAGGAAATAAAGGATTCCAAAAGTAAGAAATAAAGAAGTAATAATTCCAAGTACTGGCAAGAATGAGTACAAAGATATAGAGATAAGGGAAATGGAGTATTATAGAGGAGGAACAACAATAAGTTTAAATTGGCTTGGCTGAATACTATAGAAAGAGGAAGAATTTGGATTAAGGTTGGACAAGTAGGTCAGGGCAAATGTGTGAAACTCTTAAATAGGTTTTTAAAAAGTTACGTTTCATCTTACAGATAATAGGGAACCATTGCTGTTTTTGAGTAGGAGAGTAATATGGCAAAATGTGTGCTTTTGGGAAACTCACCTTAGTAGCTATAAAGAAAGATGGATTAAAATAGAATGGTTTGGGGATAATTGAGGGAGAGAGAGAGAGAGACAGACAGAGAGATAGATACACACACACACACACACACACACACACACACACACACACACACATCTTCCCTCATGAAAATATAATCTCTTTAAGGGCAGAGCCTCTCTTGTTTGCTTGTATCTCTTTCCCTGGCACATAGTAAGCACTTAATTTTTTAATTCATTCTCTCTCTCTCTCTCTCTCTCTCTCTCTCTCTCTCTCTCTTTCTCTCTCTCTCTCTTACTGTCTCTGTCTGTCTCTCACTGTCTCTGTGTTTCTCTGTCACTCTGTTTCTGTCTGTTTCTGTCACTCTATCTCTGTGTCTTTATCTCTGTCTCTCTCTTTCTTTCTCTCTCTGTCTCTGAGTTTTCTTCTGTCTTTCTCCCTCCCTCCCTCTCCTATTTCTCCTCCCTTACCTTTCTCTCATTTCAGAGACATGCACAAAGCCAAGAACTAACAGGATGAGAATTGGCTGAATATGGAGGACCTTGAATGCTTGGTTTAAGAGTCTTTATTGTCTGCCAAGAAAACCCCAAATGGGATTGAATACACCTTAAAAAAAAAAATCACACACACATAATTTTGGAGTGTTGAACTTTGAATCAAGAAGACCTGAGTTCAAATCCTGCCTCAGACATTTACTATGTATATGACCCTCTCTCAATCTGTTTACTTATCTATAAAATGGGGATAAAAATCCTACCTATTACACAGAATTGTTGAGAGTGAGTGAGAAAACAAATGTAAAATGCTTAGTAAAGTTTAAAGTAATATATAAATGCTAGCTATTTATTCTGTAGGCAATGAGGAGCTACTGAAAGGTTTTGAACAAAGTAGCAATACTGTATTTCATAAAATGGAGGAGGAAAGGCCATACATAGATTTCTGCAGCCGTATTGCTTTCTTTCACACTAACATCCTAGATTTTCAATGTATAATGATTATCTTGAATACCTAAAAACCTGACTTTTCATTTCTTTAGGTGTCCCTCCAAGCTGTCTTTTCTTCCTTGACATTGTGTGAATGACTTCTCATTAAAATTTTTCATTTTGTAAATATCAAGGAGCATTTTTCTTTCACTTTCTTTAGCTAAGAACAAAGAGAAAATTCATCCACAAAAAGGTACATCTTCCCATTAAACACTGGCTTTCCTTCCTAACTACGTCATTCTTGGCACTAACTACTCTCCCAAGGGCAGAACTGGTCGTGTATGAGGAAATTTGATTTCTCATTTTTTAAAAGGTTGGGCATTTGACACTTTGTTCCCATCTCCTGTGTGGCCTCCCTGTACATTTGAATATATGGAATGAGGGAGAGCTTGATTTTAGCTGCTGTAATAGTCCCAGGTCAGCAAGGGTAATGAACAGAATGCTGTGTGTCAAGCCACATTTATGTCAGCTTTATGGCAAATACTAAAAAGAAGTGAAGGGTATGGTTGACAATTTTAACAGGAACTTATCCAACATGACATAAAAGATCTTAGCACTCACCAGGTGTCCTGTCTCATT
Organism: Antechinus flavipes; assembly: GCF_016432865.1. Taxonomy (NCBI): domain Eukaryota; kingdom Metazoa; phylum Chordata; class Mammalia; order Dasyuromorphia; family Dasyuridae; genus Antechinus; species Antechinus flavipes. The sequence continues at coordinate 185,522,464 of NC_067399.1, read as the reverse complement.
CTATCTGATGAAATGTATCTGTCAGCATTCTTCCTTTAATGAAATTTATGTCTATGTGCCTTATGTAACTTGACAAACCCTATAAATACTCTTGAACAACTTTGGATCTAATAACTTACTCCTGGACCTAATGCTTTGTGCTGTTACAACTCTTCCATTAAGCTTACATGACCCTGAGTGGTTAGACTTATCAAAGTCAAATGCCTTTTTCAAAAGGCCAAGTTGGTGACTTAAAGTCCTTCCTTTATCTCCTCTATAGTTTAAAAGGAAAGGACTTCCTTAAAGAGCCTTCCTTCTAAAGTTCTTTTAGCTGTTCTATAAAGAACTTTCAAAAACTCAATGATTCTTGGAATCCATTATTATTTTTGGAGTTTGTATCTGAGTGCAAGACCATAACAAAGGTAAGACAGTCAGGGTTGAATTTGATGTTGATATTCAGAAGTCACTGTCATCACTCATAGTCCTTTGATAGCATAGGAAAAAGTGAATATCTAATTAGTAAGATATTGTTAGTTAAATCACAAAGCCATGAAATTTCAAACATTTCTTTTTCTTCATCCTCCAAGATCACTATCTTAAGAGGAGATTCTTCCTTCTCTTCATCCTGGGTTCCCTTATTTGACTGAATTTATTTCAACAAAGTTTATTTGAGGGTCCTTTTCCTAGGAGTAATATTTTATAGCTATGGTTCTGCCAAGGAGGGCCTAATCAAATAATTCATGTGAGAGAGAAGTGTTGAGCTCCCCTATTCACCAAGGGGAACTATAACTGGGTTCCTTACCATCCCTCAGGTACTTGAACGTCTCTGAAGCAGCTCCCTCTAGCTGCTCTCTTTCCCCACAAAACACTGGTGACACCAGATGTTACTAAGTACTGCAAGCATTTATTAAGCACCCTACATCTTCTCTAATAGTGTCGTGCTCCTCTAGTAGTTACGTTCCTTCTTATATACCATCTCATTACATCATCTCAAACCCAGCTTTCTTTGTCTTTACCCGGTCAAAGTACAGGCTACTCAATAACAAAATCATTAATTTTGGGGTAAACAACCTTTCACTATTGCCTTCCTGTTTTCCTCCTCTGCACACCTTGTTCCCCCTCCTCAGGTTACTTCCTGCTATACAGCTCCTTTTGCCACGTATACTTAAAATCATCTAACAGGGTCAATGTCAAATAATCTGTGCATATGTTATGAAAATAAAAAGCTTTTTTTATAAAGAAAAGAAATGTGTGGTTTTCCCTATATCATTATCTCAATAATCATTTCTTATAACAATTTAAATTGTCTTCATAGAGGAACTCAGGCTTTAGACAACATCAGAGAACTCATACAGGAGAGAAACCCTGTCCATGTAATGAGCATGGGAAGACCTTCAGGGATAGCTCCCAACCTATTCAGCACCAGAGAGTCTATACTGGAGAGAGACCCTTTGAATATCAGGAGTGTAGAAAAGCCTTCATCTTGATCTAAAATCCTACAGAACACCAGAGAATTCACACCGAAGAGAAACCTCATGAATGTTAAAAGTATGGAGAAGTCTCTAGTCAAAATTCAAATCTCATCAGCTACTAGAGAATACACACTGGAGAAAAGTGGGTGTGGAAAATCTTCAAGGGAGTTCTGGCCTTGTTCAGAGATCCTATAAATGTGGTGTGGAGTAAGCCCTTCGGTCATCTATCTACCCTTAATGAGCACCAGAAAAGACATGGGGTTTAAGGTAATGCTATCATCTTAAAAACTTCCTGGAAGCATGAGTTATGGCTGAGTTCAAACGATGGAGAGGTAGGCAGGTGAGGTTACCTCATGGTGTTTGCAAGTGGGAGAAGCCCTAGTTCTTTGGGGAACATAGGAGATGAGGCCCCCAAAATTCAGAAATAGTTGTAGTTGTGCTATTCTTACCCGAGCAAAGCCTGTATAAACCTGGTTTGAAGGTACGGGTGTCAGATATGGCTCTCTCTTGATGTCAGCTGAAGAGCAGAGTGTGGGAAAGGGCCACTCTTTATTCTGGTATGTTAATAAAGCTGTGCCTGAAAGAAAAATAAAATTCTCCTCAAAGATTTAGTTAATTATAATTTAAAGTTAAATCTAAGAAACAGATTAATGATCATAAATATTCATCTAGTTAGAAACACTTAATATGGGTTTGTCACTGTACTAAGTTCCAGACACATGAGATTCTGCCATTAAAAAATCTATTTACATCTCTCTCCCTCCCTCCCTCCCTTTTCCCTTCTCTTTTTCCTTTCTTCTCTGTCTCTGTCTCTCAGGAATTACCAACACATATAGTAGAGTGGAGGTCAAAGAAGGGAGTTTTCATCAAGGTAGTTACAGGGATCATAAGGAGGGTTTTAGGGCAACAGATTGATATATCCTTTCTGTTGGCAGTGGTAGGGATTGAAAGCCTGAGTAATGACTGGATATAATATGAAGTACTGTCTGGAAACATCTATGTTATCAGGTGATTTTTAAAAAATTATTTAATCATTCACCAATCAGGACAGATAATCCCTAGGATGAAATCTCAGAACTCAGTGTGTCAGTTGCTAGGGAATAAACAACAATGAACTCCCCCCCCCCCAAACAAAACAAAAGATAATTCTTGTTTTGCCATATTCCATTCCCTTCTGGACAAATGAGATATTTTTTTAAAAATATATTTTATTTTTAGCTTATGGAATAAGATAATTATTTCCATAATATGGTATAATAAAAAAAGATATTTGCACATGAAACTGCAAATGTATTATGTAAAACTTGACATTGTATCTTTAAAATTTTTCATTTTGTAAATGTATGATGAAATCATATCAAATTTCCCCCCCTATTTTCTTCCCTTCTTCCCTTCCCTACCCTCCCAATGGCCACCATTAGACACAAATGTGTGTGTGTTTCTGTGTAAAATCATTCTATACATAGTCTAATTGGTCAGTTCTTTCTCTGCATGCAGATAGCATCTTCCTTTATATATCCTTTATAATTAATTTGGGTATTTAAAATAGTCAAAATGAGTTATTTGCTCAAAGTTTTTTGTAAAACAATATTGCTGTTACTATATGCAATGCTTTCTTGGTTATGTTCATTTTCTTCTTCATTTTATGTCTATCTTTGTTTTATTAATCATTTCTTATACCACATTGATATTCTATCACAATTACATAAGTCAATGATATCAAGTGGCTGCAAGTCCAAAAATGTTTTTGGAAGAACTTAGAAAAGAATTTTAAAAATCAAATAAGAGAGATTTAGGAAAAATCAGGGGGAAAAAGCAATCCAAGAAAATTATGAAAAAAAAAAAAAAAACTTTAACCAATTGAAAAAAAAGAGAGACCCTAAAGCTTAAGAATAGCTTCTTTAAAACTAGAATTGAGAAGAGGAATCAAATTATATTACAAAGCACCAAGAAATGATTAAAATGGCGGAAAAATAACATCTTCTTAGAAAAATAACTGATCTGGAGAACAGATTGAGGAGAGTCAATATAAAAATTGTTGGATCATTTGAAAACTATGATTTTTTAAAAAAAAGGATCTTGACATAATATTACAAAAAAGATTACTATGAAAAATTGCCCTGAAGTTCTAGAACAAGTGGGAAAATATAAATAGAAAAAAAAAAAATCTACCATTCACTACCTGAAAGAAATCCCAGAAGGAAAACTTACAGGAATGTCATAGCCAAGTTTCAAACTCCCAGTTTAAGGACAAAATACTGAAAGCAAAAAGAAAAAATAATGTGGAGATGCAAGCAGGATTTCATAAGACCTAGCAACTTCCACATTGAAAAACTACAGTTCTTGGGAATTATATTTGGCAAAGCAAAAGAGCTGGGATTATAACCAACTCAAGCAAAGTTGAATATAATATTAAATTTTAAAAAATGGATATTTGCAATAGATAAAATACCAAGAAATCAAAATTAATTTAAATTCAAATCATTTTTGCAGTCCATCAATGTCTTAAAGTATTAATTATGATCAATGTTTTCCTTCCATATTCTGACAAACTTACAAGACTAATGTAAAAGAATGCATCATAGAAGATGTTGTACTAGATTTGGCATGGAGAAGACATGAATTCAGGTTATGTCTCTGATGCATTGGGCTGTGTTACCATAGGAAAATTCCTGAGTTTCTGTGTCCAGAAAACCCTCACTGACTAGTGAAGTAAATCATATTTTATCAGTTCCCAGTGATTCTTCATGTAATCATAGAAAACTACTAATACAGTATTGCAACTTATTTTTTTAAAAATGCTATTTTTATTGGCAATGGCATGAGGGAAAGGCAGAGAAGAGGAACTCATTCTAATTATTTTGCCTTCCCTTTTCCTCTTCTCTCTTATTTCTAAACTACTCCATCCCTTAATCAAGCTATGGCACCCAAACAACTTTAATATAAAAGTAACAATGTGTGAAGCTTGTGGGATTTTAGAATATATTCTCATGGACAGCAAAGTCATGAACAATTATCACTTGGTTCTATTTTGTTTGGTTCTGTAATTAAGTATTTATTGAGTACCTACTTTGTATAAAACACTATTTTATATGCTTTGGAAAATATAAAGATGTATATAAATATGTGTGAAATGTAATGATTGCATTGGGATTTTGAATGCTATAATAAAAAATTAGATATTTTGATAGTAATAGAAGGTCTGGAAGATTTTTGAGCAAGGAGACTCCTTTTCATGTACTCTGTGGTCTAGCCAGATTGTTCTTGCTGTTGCTTATAAATAATACTACATTTCCCATCTTCTTGCTTTGATACAGGGTGTCCAAAGTGACTGAAATGCATACCTTCATTATCTCGGCTTCTTTGAGGTCATCTTTTCCTTCCAAGCTCAGCTGAAACATAGTTGTTGTTTTTCCTCTATTCTTGAAGAGAACCAGTGACATTGCAACAGTGATATCTTGACTGGTGAGTGAATTAGATATGTGAGGCAGAGCTGTATAATGTTGTCAGCTTCATTTTTTCCTGTAGAATCATTGAAGTCCAAAGACTGATGGCAAGACAAAGGTCACAACTACTGATGATGGCCCATTTCAGTAAGTGGCCTTGGTCTTTCTAAATTAAAGTCTTTCTCTCAAATCAAAGGTCTCAAATCACCTACTCAGTGACTAAATTCTACCTAAGAATTGACACAAGAGTGTTGCATCACAACATTATTATTCTGGGAGAGGAAGACCCTCAGAGCCAGAAAAGAAAGTCATTTTTATTCATACCAATTCTAAGCTATCAATAGATTAAACACTGCATTTTATATGAAGGCTTAATAAATATTTTAAATTTAATTTTATAATTATATCTTGTGTTCAAGGTAAGAAATGTTAGTAGATTGACACCTGTAGAAATATGCAGAAAAGGAACATTTTTTTTTTCAGGACACAGTATGAAAAAGGTAATCGTATAGAAAGAATTGTTATGTCTACTAATTTGCACATAATCTGAACTTGCAAAGACAAAATCCAATTTCTTTCTATGTCACATTTTTCCAGGATAGTATCTCTGGTGATATTAATATACATATGCAGATTGAATTTCTTTTGAATTAATCCCATCTATTGCTACAAATCAGTAACTCTTCTATAATTTATAGCCTTGGACAGTTGCATGTATTGTTAAGAAGTTGAGAGACTTGTTCACATTCACAAAAGTATTTTGGAGAACAAGGAAAACTTGAACACAAATCTTACTGATTACAAAGTAAGCCCTATATCAACTACTCCACCTGACCTCTCATAATGATTGAAGACCCTGAGTAAATATTTGTTGGAGTGAATTAAATATGTTGGGTAAATTCTTTGAATAAATTCAATGCATTGGGCAACATTTCCCCATAGATAGATTCATTAGAACATGAGGAAGAATTACACAGGATGAGCAAGGATGGATGGGATTGTGATTGGAGAATCATAGGAGATCTTTACTTTCGAAAAAGGCTCTCTAAATGTAAATACAAATAAAAACTGAAGAAAATGCTTTAAAAAAAGAAAAGACAAATCATTTCTTTGAGATATTTATATCCCAAAGTTTGGTAATGGTGAAAATTAAGCCCTTTTTAGGTGACCTCAAAGAATTCTTGTACAATTTCTTCTTTATAATTAGGCAAACTTTTCCAGTCAAGCCATGTAACCTGATGCTTAGTCTTAGGAGGAGTGGTGATTAAGTGTTCACACATATAGGATGTCATGCAAAGAGAAGGAGAAGTGATAGGTATGACTTTGGTATGCTTATTAGACCTGACATAGCAATTAATAATGTTCCCAAAGTGCTGTGTATAGGAGTTCTTAGGCTGTGTGTAACGTGCCTTATTAAATAGACACAAAAAGCCCCCACACAAAGAGTATTCCCCAGCCAATTTTATTCTTACATGAATATTCATTCTCCAAAATCAGTTATATCAGAATACTCATTTGTCTACAAGTACTGCCAATGATCTATGAGTGTGTGTTCCTCAAAAGGCCTTTGTAGGTGCAGTTGTAAATACTATTCAACATTCTTTTATCTCAAATGAAAGGGAATTAGGAATTAATTCTAATTAAGTTAATACATTAATTACCCAAAAGTTACTATGTAAATTTAATTTTCATCATAGTGTATTAGCAAAAGCACTGTATTTGTAGTCAGAAAGCCATGGGTCGAAATTACAGTTCTCCCACTAAGAATTGGATGTCATTGAGAGTAACTTCCCCAAATTTCTTTCTCTGTAAAATGAGATAAAAATACTTATATTACCTATCTCATGGTGTTTTGTAGGTTTTAAATAGTATTTTATTGATTATTTAGTTCAAAGTATCAAATGTGATAATGTATGTGAAGGTGCTTTGTAACTATATAGTGTCACATAACATATGAGAAAGGAAATAAGGATTGGCCAGTTATCTACTGTATACTAAACCTTGTGCTACATGCTTTGTTCTCCCCCAAAAAACAGAATGAAATAATTAAAATAATAGCATTTTAATCATTTCATTCTGTTTTTTACCTCCCATGGGCTGAAAACTCTGAGTAGATGTGCTGAGGTCAGAGCACCTACCAAAGCCACCTACCAAAGAATGGCCCTGCCCACTAAGCTGTAGGCTTGATCTGTTGTATAGGAGATTGGGTAGAGGATTTGGTGGGTGGAGTGAGAAAACCAGAGTCACTTCTGGCAGATTTGTGTTGCGATTGCTCTCACTTCCTATCACCATTCCATTCACCTCCACAGAGAATAAAGATCAAGGACTTTTGCTGATCCTGACTGCAGCTGATTCTAAACCCAGGGTGCTAACTCGGTCATCACATTTCCTTCCTTCCCCCCTTTCCTTCTTCCTTCCTTCTTTCCTCCTTCCTTCCTCCTTCCCTCCCTCTCTTCCTTCCTTCTTTTTTTCCTCCCTCCCTCCCTCTCTCCCTTCCTTCCTTCTTTCCTCCCTCCCTCCCTCTCTCCCTTTCTTCCTTCTTTCCCCCTCCCTCCCTCTCTTCCTTTCTTCCTTCTTTCCTCCCTCTCTCTCCCCCTCCCTCCCTCTCTTCCTTTCTTCCTTCTTTCCTCCCTCTCTCTCCCCCTCCTTCCCTCCCTCCTTCCTTCCTTCCTTCCTCCCTCCTTCCTTCCTTCCTTCCTTCCTCCTTCCTTCCTTCCTTCCTTCTTCTCTCCCTCCTTCCTTCCTTCCTTCCTTCCTTCCTTCTTCCCTCCCTCCCTTCCTTCCTTCCTTCCTTCCTTCCTTCCTTCCTTCCTTCCTTCCTTCCTTCCTCCCTCCCTCCCTTCCTCTCTCCCTTCCTTCCTACTTTCCTCTTTTTGTCCTTCCCCCCTCCTTTCTTCCCTCTCTTCCTCCTTTCCTCTCTCTCTTCCCTTCCTTCCTTTTCCCCTTCCTTCTTTCTTCCTTCTTTCCTCTTTTTAAATCTTGTTGAAAGTGGCTACTGAGTGAGAGGCTATCAGGCAAAGGGAAAAACTGTTGAGAATAGCTTCAATTGTAAAGATATCCTTTTCTATAAACAACCTTCCCTATTAACAATTCATCAATGAATTTATTAAGCACTTACCATTATAAAGCACCGTGTTAAGAATCAGGGATACAAAACAAAAAAAGAAACATTTCCTTTTCTGAAGAATTTTTATGGATCTATAGGAACTCCAGGGATTTTTCCACCTACTTGAGGAAAGAGCAGGATAAGAACAATAAACAATAAAGGGGGTAGTGGTTTGTGTCTGTCAAAATGCACATATTTATAAATTATGTTTTTGTTTTTGAGGACTAGAACTTACTGTCACTCTTTTTTATTAGTTAAAAAAAATGGAGCTGTTCACAGAAACTGGTAACATATATAGATTTTGAAATTTAAATGGATCAAATCCCACTATGTTGCATGTAATTAGTTTACTCTAGCACAGTGTATAAAATGAAAATCCTTTTGGGGGGGACTAAGCAGATTTCTCCTCCTTGATCATATTACAGCTAACCTTTTCTTATTGCATTTATCATGCTAACATGTAAAGCAGATGGACATGAAGTTACTTTGAGATTGAGCAAGGTTAAACCCAGTCAGAGACTCAGGGAGAATTTTTATATATTTATATCCTGGATAAGGGATTTTTTCCCCCCTAGGGTTCAGCTTGCTCATTTTCCTCTTGAATTTAAATCATTTCCCTCCAGCCAAAGAGATATTTCCATAAAGAATATTTTATGCTTTCAGCACAGGGTGGCTACACTAATCCTGCCAGAACTATGAGTAGTAAGCACTGTACATCAAATCTGAGACACACAGGAAACGCTAGATTATGTTTTTGCCTCTGTGTGAATTTAAGACGCTGTTTCTAAAAACATGGTTTTGAATTGATATATGAATGGTGTGGGACATGGAGCAAGTTATTGTTTTAGCCTCTGAACTATCAGTGACACGAATCTTCCCATTAGGCCCTAGGGATCTAGCATTGACTCTTAAGCAGTAGAAATTCTTTCCTTTCCTAGGTTTCTGTAAAAACCCAAGCCTGCTTCTAGAAGTATTGGCATAAGGAGTAAAGAAAACAGTGGACTAAGAGTTAGGAACTAGTTTTCCAATCCTAGATGAGCCAATTTATGACCTTGAACAAATCTATTGCTTACATCAATCAAGTAGGCAGGTTTGACTAGATGGTATTTAAGGTTAAATTCAAGTCTGGTATTCTGTGATATAATAAAAGGCTAGTGAGACAGTGATATGTATATGTAGAGATTTTTTTTTTAATTAATTGTATCCCCAGTATGCTTAACACAGTGTCTGACATTTAATGAGTATTTTTATTGGATTGGGTTTTATAAGGAAAGAATATTGCCTTTGAACTACAAAATAGTTCAATAGCTTCTGAATCATAGATTATTGATTTGGAAGTGAAAGATATCTCAGAAGTCATCTAGTCCAATCCCCTCATTTTACAGATGAAGAAACTGAGAAGTTAAGAGACACCTACTATAAGTAGTAATGATCACAATTTTGAAGAAAGATTCTGCTTATAATTCTGGGCAGGATTAGTGTGGTTACTGTGTGTTCTCTGGCTTAGATACAAATTGTGTGGTCCAAAGCCTCAGTTTCCTTAAATGTGAAATGAGGATAATAATACTTGCCACAAGGTTGTTGGGAGGAAAGCAGAATGTAAATGCAAATTTTGGTTGCTTTTCTTTTTTGGAGAGGAATTCAAATCTTTATTTGAGTCTCATTAGTCCACTTTTGGATATTTTTGCGTCTCACTAGCCACAGAAGCAGTGGAATATAGCATAATATATAATTGGATTTAGAGTCAAGAAAACTTGGATTCAAATCCCATTTTAGATTTAACTGACTATGAGATCAGAGCTAACTCATGTCTTTCCTGAGCCTGAGTCTTTATAACAATAAATTTTGGATATTTAAAACTTTCATTTGTTTTTTCCAAAACAATTACGCTCCATCACAAGGCGAAAACAGATTTAGAGTAGGAAGAGATTCTAGGGTCTGTGTAGTTTAATCCCCCCTTTTACAGATAAAACCCATTGTTGAAGTGATTTGCCTAAAATCACACAGGTAAGTGGTAGAGCTATAATTCCCTTAACTCCAATCTATTGTCCTTTGCACCAAATGACACTGTATTCACATTGAGGAAAAATGAAGGAAAACACTTTGACCTTCCTTTTTGCAGGAACTAATGATGATACTAACAATGAAAATAAAATAAAGACTTCAAAAAATGTTTCTCTGATTGACTCAGTTATGAAAGATAGTCTTTTCTATACTCAGGGCATATACATCAGGTTGAGTTTTTCAAACTAGCTTCTGGAGCTTAATGAATAATGAAAGTGCCTGTTTTTATGTTTCTCTCTAAGTTCATAGAGATTTTAAATGCTGCCAATGTGTCTCTGCTAAATTAATATGCAGAATTAAAAAACAGAATGAAATGATTAAAATGCTATTAAAATGATCTATAAATCTTTCATTTTAAGAAAGGGCAGCACACATATCCCATTATCCTCACTGTATAAGTGGGGAAAATTAGTCTCACTTCAATTAAAATTTGAGTTATGTGTATGTTGTTGGATGCAGTCTAATAGCAAGGTTTTACTTTCATTTTTATTAAAAGACAAGAAGCAGTACCACAAAGAGCTGAGGCTCTTTCATAGTTCTATGATGGCCTCAAAAGGGAGTTGAATGTAAGTATCTGGATATTTTCTCTATATTAATATTTTATAGTATTGAAAAACATGCCCCAATACCATTCTCCCACCTCCTACTCATAGGTCAGATCTTCAGTGGTCACCTGCTAGATTTCCCCTGAGGTTTCTGGATAGTTACAAGGAATTGGCCAGGGAAGTGTTCTAATACTGTAGCTCATTAGCTCCCACTGGTGATCCACATAATTATCAATTTATATCAATTAGCTAGACAATTAGCTTTTTCATAGAGCGATTTACTGAGACAGAATAGGAACAAGCAGTATAACATTAACCCTCCCTTCCAAAAAAGAAAAAAATAGACATGAGCTCAAGTTTAGAGAGAACATGTGATAAAGGTCATTTCCCCTTTCATCTTTATCTTGGAGGAAAAGAACATCCTTCTTATCGGTTTCCCTGCTTTCTTTCCATTTCAATCACACAGTTGACAAAATTATCTTCTTAAGGCATAATAAATTTGGTCCCACCATTCCTTTACTCAAAAGTCGTTAGTGGCTATCTAATTATTCAATGACTGGATTGAAATCCAAGCCTACCCTCTAATAAGTCAAATGCTCTTTTTTCTGTGCAATTCTGTTTTAGGCTCAGGTCGGGTACTGAATGTATTTTAAATGTAATTATCAGCAACGCAGTTGCTATGGGCAAGTTTTGAGAGCACTTCTCGTGTCTTCAGGAATGCCTGTATGTGGATAACAACCAACACTATATCAACAGGGTGTTATTTATTACTCTGAAAAAGGATACTTACTGAATGCCACTTTCATGGCTTAGCTGAGTTATGATTAGAAACTTCTAAGAGGCTGGCAATTTATTCCTAGGGTAGGTTTACTCACCAGAGAGTCAGACCCAATATATCCACAAAGAGTCCTATTTTCTCCACTCCTTTCTTTCTACTATGGGCATCAGCTTGAATAAAAATCTATTTGTTTTCATTTATTTTGTTCTAGTGGATGTGGCCATTGTTTCAGAAAGAGAATTCTTTGGGAGTAACTAATGCCTGGGGGGAACATTGATCCTACACTACCTCCTTTTACTTTCTTTTTTCCTAATTCAACATTCTCAAACATAATAACTTTTATAAAGGTCTATGGAAAGAGAGAGATAACTAGGTGATTCAGTGGATAAAACATGAGGTCTGGAGTCAGGAAGACTCATCTTTCTGGCCTGATACTTGCCTCAGTGTTTTTATCTGTATAGAAAGAAATGGCAAATCACTCAATTATCTTTGCAAAAACAAACAAACAAACAAACATAAAGGGAGCCACAAACAGTCAGACACAATTGAAAAAGATTGTACAAATAAAAAGTAATAACATAGTTTCACTTATGTGACAATGTTCCAACAATATCTTAACCTGACATGCCTTTCCCAAGACTATTTATTCAGCCTATCTTTTATAGCTCAATTCAAGTCCTATTTTATTCACAAAACTTTATCTTATTATCTTTACCCTATGCTGCTTCTCATTTATCTTTCTCTTTTTACATTTAATTTCTAGTTTTTTCTCTATTACCATGCAAATAATTTTAAAAATAATTTTGTGTTCCATATTGTCTCCACCTCTCCTTCCCCTATACCTTGAGAAGTCAATCAATTTGATATAGATTATAGATGTGTAATACTGAAAAAAATTCCATATTAGATTTGTTGCAAAAATAAATGCAAGCTAAAAAAAGAATAATAAAAGTTTGAAAAGGTATGTCTCAATGTTCATTTAGAATATATCAGTTCTTTCTTTAGACTTCAAAAGAATTTTTTATCCTAAGTCCTATGGAATGTCTTGGATCAAGATTTTGCAGGGAATATCTAAATCATTCACAATTGATCATTGTACAATATTGCTGTTACTATGTACAATGTTCTCCTTGTTCTATAGTAAATTCCTAACCCCAAATTTTGATTCTTTGTCTTATTTAAACACTAGGTTACATTGGTCATTTACTATTGAGTATTGTGTAATATACTTAATCTATTCCATTGATTTACCATTTTATTTCTTAGCCAGTGCCTGATAATTTTGGTAACTACTTTGTTATGCAATTTGTGATCTGGTACTGCTAACCCACTTTCCTTCACATTTTTTTTTTCCATTGATTCCTTTTACATTCTTCACCTCTTGTCCTTTCCAGGTATTTTATATTGTTTACAATTCTTTTTCTATCTCTTCCTTTTGAACTTTCTTTATTAAAATAGAAATGCAGATGATTTTTGCAACTTAGCTAATTTTTTAATTGTTTCAAGTAGTTCTTAAGCTGATTTTCTAGGTTTCTCTAGCATATCATCATATCATTTGCAAGGAGTGGTAGTTGTGTTTACTCATTGCCTAGTCTAATTCCTTCAATTTTTTCCTTGTCTTATTGGAATCTATCATTTCTCTAATGCACAGTATTGAATATTTTCATGAGTAACTATCCACTTTCCACATATGCCATGCTTACTTAGTGTAAGGATGTTAATGTACATAATCAATCAGTGTTTACTATATACTTAACATGTGCCAATCTTTGTGTTAAACACTAATGAAACACACATTCAAGCAGATTACATCCTAATGGTGAACAACATACAGACAAATATGTATATATAAGATTTTTTAAAGGAGATACTACAAGTATACTTAGAATGAAAGACACTGAAAATTGGGGATAGATGGGAATATGGGATTGGAAAGGACCTTTTTAGAAGTGCATCAAGGTAGTATGTTAGGAAACCAGGCATTCTAAGAAGTAGAGGTGAAGAGGGAGTACATTTCAGATATTAGGTATAGTAAGTACAAAGGCACGGTGGCCAGCAATGGAGTGCCCTATAACTGAAACCAAAAAAAAGCAAAATACCTAAACTGGATAATTTGTAGAGATGAATCATATATAACAAAATATAAAGTCAGTTATGAAGCTTTAGAGAAGGATCAACTTATAAGGCTTTAAATGATAAATGGAAAAGTTTGTATTTGATATAAAAGGCAAAATGGAATCCCTGGAGTAGAACAGTGATACCGTCAGGTTTTGTACTTTAGAAAAAGTGCTGTTTTTTGATGATTATATGAAAGATGGATTTGATTTTTTGAGAAGTGGGATTAGAAAGTTATGATAATATTCCTATGAGTTATGGTGAGGGTCTGATCTAGGATGAGCTCTGAAAATAGAGAGAATGAGGATGGGTATAAGCAAAAATATAGAAATAAAAATAGCAAGATTTGGCAACCTTTTAGATAAGGGGTAAGGCAGAGTAAGGAGTTGAGAGTGACATTGAGGTTGATAACTTGGGTAACTGGAAGAATAATTATGTCATTGCCATTAATAAGGAAGTTTGAAATAAGAGAATATTTTGGGGATGAATGATAATGCTTTTTCTTTTGCATTTTGAAATTGATCTGTTTATGAAAAAATGCAGTTAAAAATATCTAATAGGCAGTTGATGATGTAGGGCAAAAAACTTAAGAAACAATTAGAATAGAGATTCTTTTGCATATAAATAATAATTAAAATCATGGTAGCTCATAACATCATTGAGAGAATTGTGTGTTTGTGTGTGTCTGTGTGTGTGTTTTTACAGACACACAGACAAAGATGGACAGGGACAGAGACAGGAGAGAGAGAGAGAGAGAGAGAGAGAGAGAGAGAGACAGAGAGAGAGAGAGAGAGACAGAGAGACAGAGAGACAGACAGAAACAGAGAGAGTAAACCAAGATCAGAACTTTGAGGTATATACCCAGTTAATAGCCATGATATGGATGAATATTTAGCTGTAAAGACTTGATAAGTATTCAGATAGATAGTAAAACTAAGAGAAAATGCCATAAAACGCATAGAGGAAAAAACATCTGTGAGATGATCATAATACAGAGATATTAAAATTGATAAAAACTGATAAAAGGCAATCATAAATTTTTTTGTATCTTTAAAGAGATCCATTTTATCTGAATGAAAAAGTTAGAAGACAGACTATAAAAGTGTTAGGGTAGAGTAAAAAGAGAGAAAATAGTATTTGCTTTTTTCCAAGAGTATGATTGAGAAGGAGAAGAAAAATATAGCCAAGGTGCTAGGATCCAATGAAAAGTTATTTAGTTTTTATATTTACAATAGAGGAGATATGGGTAAGACTGCAGACAGTAAAAAAAGAACCAATAAATAACAGAGTGATTAAAAATTATAGATAGAAAGGATAGTGGTATGTATGTGGGGGTAGAAAGAAGAAGGAAGGAAGAATGGGGTGGTGGCCATATGCTGGAGATGAAATGAATGGTTTCAATCAAGAATAAAAGTAAAGGGGTTGGCTGTGGCAAGAAGAATTGTCTCTTTATTATAAATGAATGAAGGAGAAATAGTGGAGGATGATGTCAGAGGGATATAAGATGAAAAAGAGAGGAGACACCTTGCTGTCAGTGGAAATATAACAAAGTCACAGCTGCCTAAGAATAGAACAGGTTAAATAACTTGCCCAAGTTTACACTGCTAATAAATGTCAGTGGTAGGATTTGAATCCAAGACTATAATGCCAAATCCAACAGTCTATTCATCAAACTATGCTGTTTTTCATGTCATTACCTTAAAGGGTTCATAATTAAGTCCTCAAAAGAAGAGTTTTATGAGAAGGATTCATTATCAATTCCTTCAGGAAGTATTGTCCTATATGGATTTTCATCAGCTCGAGATTTAATTAAAATCATATTATCTTAAAAAACAACAAACACAACAAAAACAAAAACACTTGTGTGTGTGAATATGTAAGTGTGAATCACAAACTTAGGGAATTACAAAATATAATCCCCAATGTAAAAAAATAAAATTTTATATGCCTTTTACATCTATGTTTACATCTCGTTTGGTGTATCTTTCCTCCATAAATATGCATGCTTTTCTATCCTGTCACACAAAGATTGCTTAAGTGTTTGTACTTCTTTCAGATTTATGTATTTCTTTGAGCATGAAGCCGAGGAGTTATCTATAAGAAAAATAATATCATATGATTAATGGGAGGAAAAAACCTATCTATACACAAATCACATCTTATGATTTTTTTTATGGCATAATTCTGACCAAATTGGAACAGTAACACATCAGTTATTTACAGGGAGCAACAATGAATTATTACTAGGTTGTTGTTTTAAGCATTCTCAAAGGTGCCATTTTCCGCTGTATTTATAGGCTACTTTTGCAATGATACACTGCAATGCCAAAATGAGAGGCCATGTATGAGGGTAAAAATGCATATTTCTCAGAATGTAACCCAAGATTTTGCCAAGCACCTACTATGTTCTAGGCATTTTGCTAGGCATAGCAGAGTGTCCAGAAAGGGGGAAGAGGATGAATATCATAAACACAATAGGATCTTGGTCCTTTAGAGGCAAAAAGTTTACTTTTAGGGAGACAGTCATTATTTAGTAAACTTTTGTCATGCTTTTCTTATTACACATGTTCAAAGATCTCATATAGCACCTTAAACACAAATGTTTTTAATCTCTTTTTACAAATATGGTATTTGATGCTTAAAAAGTTGATCTATGCCCAAAGTTACACAGGATTGAAGACCTTTCAAGGCCTCACTTAAAGTTTAGCTTATATATGAAGCTTTTTGGGACTATTATAGCCTACAGTGATTTCTTCAAACTCAGTTCCTAAAATACCATCATTCATCCCATTCATTCACTACTTATTAGCTAAATCACTGCATATGTTAGTCTCTCGGTATTATTTAGAAATATTAAAAACCATGTACTTTCCCACAAGGAGTTTCCAGTTTTACAAGGGGGATCTAAATATATGGTACCAATGTGGTTACTTTTTGCTCCCACGAAGTGAGATACTTTTTTCGTAAAGATCTATATAACCCCGATGACTCAGAGTATTCCTCTGAACAGTTGTCCAGTTAGGAATGTTATTGATGTTCAATCATTTCAGTCAGGTCTGACTTTTTGTGAACTCATTTGAGCTTTTTTTTTGACAAAGATTCTGGAATGTTTTGCCATTTCCTTCTCCAGTTCATTTTACAGTTGAGAAAACTGAGTCAAACAGAATTAAGTGACTTTCCCAGGGTTGCACAGTTAATGAGCATTTGAGACCTTATTTGAATAGAGGTTCTAGGACACCAGGCCTAGATGATCTTCTACATCGTGGTTCTTACCTCATTCAGATCTCTGCTTTCAGCAGGTGTCAGTTCCTGTCCCTTCTTGGAAGTGTTCTGTGCTATTCTCTTCTCTCTTTATTCTTCCCATCTCTTAGAAGATGATGGTATTTTCACCATCACCTCCACCCTCTTATCACCTGCTTATCAGTCAACAATGCTTTATTGTTTTTGAAGTTAATCTCTTTTTCATCAGATTTGCTAATTTAGGATTTCCTAGCATTCCATATTTCCATCCCCTAACATAGGATTTGAAGATGGAAGTGACTTTATAGATTATCACCCAGCCACTTATTTTGCAAATAAGGCCTTCTTTCTGCTATTTAGTTATTATTCACTATGATTTGGTTACCTTCTAAGAGATGATGTTCCTCTTAAAGAATAGGATCATTAATTGTCTCTTTGGAAGTAGACCACTCAGCTTGCTTCCCTCCCCCCCAACCCCCCTCCATTCTGGTAGTTCCTTAGCCTCATGCAATTTACTTCCTTAGAAAAAAAGGTAGAAGAATTATTTGAGTGTGTCTGAATGGTTCAAGAAACCCTGTAGACCTAAGATGTGTTATGTCCACCTGTCTCTTTCCTCTCTAGCAACTAAGTGATATCTCTTGCCTATGTCAGCACATCCACCAAAATATAGATATTTGGTTGAATGCCCCCCCTTTTTCCCCAATTTTCTTCTATCTTCAGTCTATTTGAAGAGGCATCTGGGCAAATTATTTTTGAAGTGTTTCTTGAAAGGTTTCTAAGAGGGAGAGACTGAGTTGACGCCTCTAAATATCAGTGCCCAAGGCAGAGAGAGAGAGAGACATTTTTAATCCCTAGTACATCATTTGTGATTTACTAAGTACTCCAGAAGGATTAGGGTATTATTCTTGACTTGAAAGATCAGGGAATTCAGCCTGGATAAGGCCTGATGAGTTAAAAAAGCTCATATTTTTAAAGCTGTGAGTCATCTTTCAGGTCAGAAATACCCATCTGACTAATTTTACACGTGATAAAACAGTCTGAGAAAGGTTAAGCAATTTGCTTAAAGGTCATGTGATTATCAAATAATGCTTCAGGCTTTGAGCCTAGGGTCCCTAAGTTCAGACCCAGTGATTTTTCAGCTGTATCATATAATGAGTAGAACTTCAGTAAACACAGATGAGGGACATCTAGTTTGCTTAGGATGTTATGAGAAAGGGAATAGGAGAAGAAAGACAGACTAATTAAGTAATAAGTAGAAAATCATGTCAGTAAATTGAAGAGTTTTGAGTTGTTGAAATATAACAGAATTTGAATTTGGAGAGAAGAAATATTTGAGAAATTGTGAAAAATATGAACCATACTTATGCTTAATTTATGATAAAGATTCTATTTCTCAATAGAATAACTAAATCAAGAATAACTAAAGAATATCAAGAAATATTAAGGAATAGATTCTGAAAAAGAAGAATCAAGAAAGGAAAAGAAGAAGGTAGTTGTCACAATTCAAAAAGGTAAGAAAGAATGTAAAATAAATTGTTAGAGAAGTTTGGTAGATAGGGAAAACTGGTAAAATAGGAATACTGGAAGATTGAAGTAAGATGAGTATGGCTGTGGAGTTGTTGATACAAAAGAATAAGAGGAATAGCATGTTATTGGTAGATGAAAATTTCCCTGTGAAAAGTCTTTCCTAAGAGCATAGGTTTGAAAGATAAATATATATTAATTTGTACTTTTTGAAAGCAAGTTGAAAATCTCAAATAGAACAGAGAGTAGAGTACATTGTTGCAATGACTTTATAATTCTGCCAAAGCCACATTGCTGGTTATCTGTGTCCCGAGTTTAGGCTGATTTCTCTGTTGGTGGAGGTGAAGAGATGTTAGGATACATCATTTTACTTCTGTTAGTTAGGAAGAACTAAGTGTTTTTTAAAAAGTAGGAGTAAAGCTTTTATGGACAGAGGGAAAGGAAATGGTATCTGAAGTGGTGAAAGGAAGATGATTTTTGTTAAAATCTTGAAGTATATAGGAAGGTTACACAGAGAAGAAAGAGAAAAAAACATGCTATTGTACAATTAAAACATAACAACAGATTCGAGATCCTCAGAACCAGTAAAAGTTTGGTGCTCTGAAAAGGAAAAAAGTGCTGTTCACCAAATATTCCTATAGTAGAACCATAGAAAGCATAAGATTCTGAGAGATCATCAAGTATGGATTTAACAAAGAGCAGAAGAAGAATAATAGTAGTTGGTATTCAGGAACACAACTCTTCCTTAACGTGTTATCAAGAGATCTGTTGTCTTCCTGTGGCATGTGTTCAAGTTATAATAGAGAATCTCTCAAGGTTTATTAAAATGGATGACAGATACTTGAAATTTGTTCACATCGCAAGAAAGAGGATGAGAAGTTTGGAAAATAGACCACAAACTTGATACAGAAACATATTATAAAAGTGATCAGGGACTTTAAAAATCTAGGCATATCCTGGATTATCTTTCTTTTCTAAAATTAGAGCACCTAATTATTTCTTTACTTTATCATGAAATGATCATTTTATTTAAAAAAAAATTATTGATCCTCAAAAAAGAAATTTTTGTTTTTGGATCTAATCTTACCAATAGGAAAGAACTAGTTGCTTGGGTGGAAATGATAAGGAAAAAAAACACGAGTTGGCTAGAGATGTTAAGGACAATTAAAAAATATCTAAACTATTACTTACATGAACTGATGCTGAATGAAGTGAGAAGAACCAAAGAACATTGTATAAAGCAATAGCAAGATTGTGTGATGAGCAACTATAATAGACATGGCTTTTCTCAACAATTCAGTGCTTACAAGACAATTCCAGTAGACTATGGATGGCAAATACCATCTACATCCAGAAAAAGGACATGGAGACTGAATGCAGATCAAAGCATACTAATTTCATTTTTTTTCTTTTTTTTTTCTTATTCTCATTCCCTTTTGTTCTGATTTTTCTCTCCCAACATAACTCATATGGGAATATGTAAAAAGTGAATGTACATAACCTAAAAAGATAAAATTATATGAAACATTTTATTGTTATATTAGGAAAGAATGGAGGACTAAAGGATTAGACTTTTTCCTGAAGTGTAGGGGTTGATGAGAAATCAACAGACAGAAAAATGAGTTGCCCAAATCTTATTTTGCTTCTATTTTCTTTGTCAAGGATAGTGGAAATGGACCAAACAAAAATAAATATGAGGAAGTTATTATTCAAACTAAGTAAGGTCATAGTTAGTACCTAGTTTTTTCACCTAGTTGAGATGAAGGAGTAGGACAAGGAGAAGGAAAAAGAGAAAAAGGAGAAAAAGGAGGAAAAGAAAAAGAAGGAAAATAAAAGAAAAGAGAAAAAAAGAGAGAAACAAAGAAAGAAAGAAGAGGAAGAATAAGAAAGAGGATAAAACCAATACAAGGAGTATCTGAAAATTAAAGACCAAAGCTCTTGTCTTGGATTTCTGGGAAAAAGTTAAAATAGTTCATATAGATGTTGATAAATATCTAGAAAGGCAAATGGAAATTACAGCTAGCTAGTATAGCTTTTCCTGAGCAGATCATGTCAAATTATGAAATAAAAGGACATTGTTAGAATCATGCTTTTTAGATAAGTTTACTAAATTAGTAGATTAAGAGAATGCTATAGATATGGTCTATCTAGATGGTATCTAGAAAAGCAAAACTTTTCATGAAGAATCTTGAATTATTCTTGTAGAAAAATTAGAATATATGCACTAAATATGATAACACAATAATATATTTTCAGAACTGGTAGGATAACTAAACCCAATCATCTCTAAAATGTTGAAGGATTTTATATTTGTCATACATTTTCAAATATTTGTATTGCTATCTTTTGCTTTTTAATCAACAACATTTATCTTTATATATCTTTTCTTCTTTCCTTCAAAAAGCCATTCCATATAGCAAAAAATATTAAAAATAAGAAAGAAGACAAGAATGAAACATTTGTATTATATGACCATCAGTTGATATAAATGGAGATGCTTAGTCTTAGAGAAACAAGATTCAAAGGAGACATGATAACTTGCTTTAACATTTGAAAGGCTGCCATGTGGTAGAGGAATTATTCTTGTTTTCTTTTGAATCAGAAGGATAAAAATAGGAGGAATGGCTGCAAGTTGCAAAGGCCTAGATTTAAAAGTGATGTCAGGAAAAACTTACTCACAAATTAATGTTTTACAAATAAGGAATGAACAGTCTTTTTAGAGGTCTTCAGGTAGAAGCTGCATGACCACTTGTTTTTTGTGTCATAGAAGGAATTTCTTTTGTGAATAGAAGGGCTTAGATGATTGTCAAGATTTATTTCTACTACCAAATTCTGTGATTTATGATTCTAGGATTCTGGATGGAGAACGGTCAGCTGTGGGAATATATTTACCATATTATATGGTAAAATGTCAGAGCTCCAAGGCTGGCCAATCCCCACAACAGTGAGCTCCCTTTAATGAAAACATTCAAGAAAAGGCAAAGTTAAATTGGATGGCATTTAAGGTATCTTTTTACTTGAAGGATGTATAATTCCAAGGTCATATAGCAGATTAGTAGCAAATATCAATTAAAACATAATTCTCTTGACCCCAAAACTATACTTCTTCAATACACTCAAAAAGAGAAGAATTATGTAATATTCTTCTTCTAGATTAATTAGGTTCTATGTTTTTTGTTCAGATCACTCACTTTGGACATATCTTTTTGGGTCTCTTACTCTCATCATCTATAGATGATGAGATCAGATTAGGTGTCTAAAATTTCTTCCAACTCTGAAATTCCATCATTCTAACTGAACTGAATGTGTATAACAATACAATAAATACCAGCAATAGGACATTCCAATTACATTTGTCCATAAATCTACTACCAATATGACCCTTTAAATAGAAACTCAACATATTTTAAAATGTGTTAAACAGTATTCTACACATTTTGAATAAATGTGAATAATCACCAAATTCTAGATCAAGGATTCTAAAATTGCATTATTTGGGTTACCCAGCAATTGTTTGATACCTGATGAGACTGAGAAAGTACTTTCACTACAAACAGTCTGCAAAAGCCTTTCTTTGGTGAATTCTATCATTTGCAAAGGAATAGTGATTTTCCTAAGAATGACATAGGTTGGTATTTATTTCACTATTCTCTTGATTTGGGGAATAGATGAGAAGCAGAGGGGATTGAATCTGAGAATCAGTAAATATAAATTTTCTAAAGCAATTTCCATTACATACAAGTGAAAAAGTTGTTGTGTGAAGAATATCCTTATATTCTATTTCTAAATAATACCATTCAGAAAGAAAACTAGAAGACTTGCTTGAATAAAGATCAAAATAACCCTAGAAATCTGGTCACAAAAATAATGTTATTTTTTAATATTATGATTTTATGGATGAGGAAATACTCCCTAAGAAGTGGAATATAGCTTGTAACTAGCACAGTCTTCAAGTATGTTAAAGACAGCTTCTCTGTTAAAGCTTTTCAAGACTACCTGATTTGCTCTTTTTCAGAACTTATGTAAAATTAATTACTTTTGTACTTAATTTATTCATTCAAGAAATGTTTGCCAAGTACTTACTTTGAGAATATGTAACACTGAACATGAGATCACTTTTGAAGTTGGCAAAACATCATACAAATGGAAATTATTATGTTTTCTTAAACTATATTGGACTTTTACATGCAAAGGCAATCTGATTATTAAAGAAGTGAACCTTCTTTGGGATTTCTTTCAATTTCTCTCCATTTGAACTCTTTTCTTCTTTTGGTAAACTCATCCATTCAATGTTTTCTGCTTGCACAGAACCCCTGCCTAAAACTCTACTTGGGCTTACTTTATTGTCAGAACTTGTAGTTTGGATTCCCTCTTTCATTCTCCCATTCCCTCATCCCATTTCTCCCTTTTAATGTTCTATACTGACTTCCAGCATTCTGTTCTCAACCAGGAGACATCTGCAATCAATAGAAATCAGGGCTAGCTCAGTCTAGTTCAGGGTTCTGTTCTCAAATTGGTGTTAGAACAGGCATTTACCAAAGTGCTTAGTATATAGCAAGTATGGGGATTAAAAGGAAACTGACCACGCCCTTCATCCTGCATGTTCCAGTCCTCAAGGAGTTCACATTCTAATGGGGGATATGAATAAATACCTAATACAAGGGTATTCAGAGTATTCAGAGGAGCTGAAAGGGAATCACAATTGAAGCCACTAGCAGGGATAGGTGTGGGTGGACAGGAAAACCTTCAAAAACCTCCTGTAGAATATGTGTTTTGAGCTGAATTTTTAAAGAAGCCAAGAAAGCTGAAAGGCAAAGTATTACAGGTGCTGGGTCCAGCCAGTTCAAAAGCACAAATGATGGGAGATGGGTTGAGAGGAGTAGCAAGAAGGGAAATGCAATTGGATCATAGTGTATGTTAATGCTTGTGGAATTGTGAGGAGACATGGTTAAGACCTGTGATTTAGAAAAAATCACTTTGTAGAGATTGGGTTGAAATGGGGAGAGATTTTGTGAGTCATCTTCCTAGGTTCCTGATGAGGTGCCCCTTTTTGGCAATACATGTTCATTTAAGTAGGAGCACTTGGAGAAAGTGTCTTAACCCAAGAAATGATGTCAATGGCAAGACTTTAAAGCTCTCTGATCGTTGGGAGCTTGTATGCATGTGAGAAACAAGAGATTAGATAAATATACACACATATTTATATACATATATAACTTTATAAACTGTCAAGTGCTTTATAAATTTATTATTACTATATCATCATCATCATCATCATCAATTATCATTACCTTTCAAGACACTATGGTTAGGAGTCTAAGATAGCATTATTGCCCTGCTCAATTAGACACATAGCATCTCATTTTTATGTCTTTACAAATTGTCCTTCACAGCCTTTCATTTGTTATTTCTCTCTTGGTGTAATTCTCCCACAAAGACCACTGGAATATGACTCTCACCATTGATTGCACAAAGGGAGAGGGTCCAGGTTGAAAATTTATGATAAAATATCATAAAAACAACAGGATCTTGACCTCAAAATTCTGTTTCTCACCTGTATCCTGAGCTGACCCATATGTTCAGCTTGAAAACAGTACCTTCATTATTATTATTATTGCTTTTATGAATTGCCTTACTGTTTTATTAGTAAGACTAGGCATCTGTCAAAAGCAAGAACAAAAATAACACAGAACAGCTTCTGAAAAGAAATTTGCTTTCTGCATCTTTTTACAGTCATTTAGGATCAGACATTCCTTCAGAAAGTGGATAAATTATGGAAAAGATCATTTCCTCAAAGAAGGCATAATCTCCTAAACTCAAAAGAGTTTACAGTTATCTTTAGTGTACATTGAATTCTTTTTTGCTGCTTTCTTATGTGAATATGGAAGGATAAGTGATTCTTTTATCATAGGAAGCTTCAGATATGGGAATTTCCATGGCTTACACAGATCACAATCTGTAGATAAGTAGTAGATAAAATCTAGATAAATCTAGGAATTAACCTGAGCATCAGAGAAGTTAACTGATTTGCTAGGGTTACATGACTATTAGTTCAAACCTGAAGCAGAGTTTGAACCCATAGCTTCCCAATTGCAAGCCCAACACTCTACGTATTACATCAGGTCTTTGTAAACATTTTTGCCTGAGAAATTTTCATATGATCCTGGGTATATGAATATATAAATAGACATACAAATCCAACATTTACTAGTGAACATAAATTTGTGACCCTCATATTCAGTTATGCTAACCCATGTGGAGGGGCAACCCAGAGTTTAAGAAGCTGGGTGCTAGAGTAGGCTGGAGGCATAGAGACAGCACGTTATAGTGCAAAATTTCTTAAACTGTGAATTGTGACTCCATATGGGGTTGTGTAACTGAATGTTGGGGTTGTGAAATTATGATTTATCAATAAAAGTTCACTTTGAATATCTATTTTATGTACCTATATATCCAGGGTCATATAAAAATTTTTTGGTAAAAAGGAGTTGCAAATGGAAAAAGTTTTAAGAAACCTTGCGACTTATGTGTCATGTGTCTCATTGGCCTTCTCTCTAGTATAGAGGCAAATCTAGAAAATAGCTACTTATCTTTAGTAGTCAGCACTGGGTCTCACATGCAATAGATTCCCTTTCATCCCCCCCAATTCCCCTAAAAGGCTATAGTTAAGCATAGATAGATTTATGTATTCATATTATATACACACATATATATCCTTATCCATATACATATTCATATGTATATACATATACTTAAATGTCTAATCATACACATATATACATTCATATATATTTATGTTATATTATACTGTTTTGTCCTCTGTTTCTCTGAAGGTGTATATCATTCTTCTTAGGTCCAAATCTCTCCATATTTTTCTAAATCCACCAACTCATCATTTCCTACACTTCAGCAATATTTCAACCTTAAACTATTTAGGTGTTTTAAGTAGTACAATAATGATGAATACAGCTGACTACAGTGTAGTTTCCCTATTTATCTTTTTTTGATTAAATCTATTTTAGCTTTAACTTTTTCTGAAATCAATGATTACTACTCCTACTTTTTTCTAATAAATTATATTCCTGATAATTCTTATGTTTATGTGCACCTCTTATTTACCATCCATGCTTATTCCTCTACTTCTATCTGCTACCTTGCTTTGCTAGTCTATAACTTACTCCATCTCTAAGGATATCTCTCTTTTTTTCTTTCCCTCCCTTTTTTCTGTTAATGTATATATACTAATCCAGTTAATGTATATATACACTATGTATACATAATATATAATGCATATAATATATATTTATCTCGCTGCTATTAATCTATTCATACCTCCATCCTATTTCCTTCCTTTCTTATTTCTTAATAAATTTAGAAAACTTTTATATCCTTCTAGTTATATATGTATTGTTCCCTCTTTAACCCATTCTCAATATGAGTAGGATTCCAGAACAACTAGCTCTCCTCTCCCATCTAATTGCTTCCTGTCAGTTCTTGCTTTTGTACCTTATTCATATAACCTAATTTCTCTTTTTTTACTTTTTCCTACATGGTCTTGCTTTTTAGAATCAAATCATACTCAGTTCTACATCTTTGGAACTACCCATTTGTTAATGACAATCTTAGACAAATGTTTCACATTTTCATGTATAAAACATAAACAATTTGCCATTATTGAATCCCTTGAAATTAATATTTCATGTTTATTTTATATTTCTCTTGGGTCTTAAATGTCAAAATTTCTATTAAGTTCAGGTCTTTTTACAATAAAATTCTGAAAGTCTGACAGTTCATTGAATATTCCTTTTTCCCACTCAGGTGTATATGCTTTACTTTACTGGGTGTGATAATTTCAGCTACACCCCAGTTCTTTTTCTTGTGTGATCTCTTTGCAAAGGTGATTGATGGATACTTTCAATGAGTGTCTCCCCCTCTGTTTCTAGAATATTGGGGCAATTTTCCTTAATGACCTTTTGTAGAATACTATCCAGACTCTTCTTTTTTGCTTATGACCTTCAGGTAGGCCAATATATATATATTTTAATGGTGCTTGGTTCAGCAAAATGAATATTTATTTTACCAATGCAGAAGAGTTGTTATGCTCCTTGCTCCCCCCCCCCAAAAAAAAAGTCAACAAGATTGTACACGTAACAACAATAGCAGCAGAAGCAACAATAATATCAACAACAGCAACAACAACAAGAAGCTTCTGGTAACAACCTTTGTTGAAGAAGCATTATGGTACAATGAGGAAAGTACTGGATTTGGTGTCAGAGACATGGGACCAAATCCTACTTTTGCTATTTACTATCTATGGAAGATTGATAGACCAATAATTTTTAAATTGTCTCTTCTGGATCTCTTTTTCAGTCTATTTTGAGCTGGAGAGAGGTTTCATTTAGTCAGACTTTGTTCAGAGGCTTAATTTCATAGGGTTTTCCAGGGAAACTGGGAAAGCTTAAGAAACTTCCTTGCTTTAATCTGCCATCTTGGTTCTACCTCCAGAACTGCAACTCAGTTCTTTTGCTCCTTAATATATAGTGTTCCAAGAATCCATGGTGTTTTAACATAGCCACTACTAGGTCTTCATGTGATTTTACCTATGACTCTGTTGTATTTGAATTGTTTTTTCATTGTTGCTTGTAATATTTTCTCCTTGGTCTGAGGGTTTTGGAATTTGACTTTGATTTTTCTATAGATTTTCCTCATAGGATTCCTTTCAGATGGTGATCTGTGGGAGGTCCCCCCACCTAATTTTTTTTTAACATTCCCATCTTGTTCTAACACTTTAGGACAATTTTCTTTAATTATTTCTTGTATTAATTTTATTTATTTTTTTGGTCATAGCTTTTATTCTTATGTTTTCTCTTCTTGATTTGTTATAATGTTCTGGTTAGCTTCCTAGAGGTCTCAGAACCAGCCTTTATTTTCAGCAGAATTTTATCACTACAAGGATAGGCAGGGATAAAGTCCAAAAGTCTTTATTGTCTCCTTCACAGTCTGTCTCCTTGCCTGGGGCTTGGCTAGCTTTCTGGAGGTCCTCAGAATGGGTCTTAGTTTTAGTGGAGGAAACAGGAGAGCCACCACACAGTCTCTGTCTTAAAGTTTCTCTGAGTCTGAGAGCTTGAGCTCCAGCCTCTGGTCCTCTGTCTTCTCTGAGTCTGTCTCTGGCTGAGTTTGTTCCAGTTTATACACTCTATTACAATTACATCATTACAGTATACTGAGTATAAACTAATCATTCTATCACTAGGGAACCATTATTTGCTGTAAGATTAAATCAATCATACTGAACTAGAGAACTCACATGCTAAACTAGATAGCCATTGTTTTATCAATTCCTCCGAATTAACACCTTGTTTCAAGTATGGCTCTCTACAATCTGTTCTCCAGATTGGTGGTTTTTCTTATGTCTCACATTCTCTTATTTTTTTTTTTTCATTGTTTATATTATTATATATTTTTATATTATTTCTTGGTCTCTTATATTTCACTGGTTTTTCCTTGCTCAATTCTAGTTTTCAAGGAGTCATTTTCTTCCTTAAGATTCTGGATCTCCTATTCTAATTGGTTGATATTCTTCATGTAATTTTATTTTTTTCTTGGATTATTCTTATTTATGTAATATTATTTTAAAATTTTTCTTCATTCTCTCCAATTTGCTTTTTAAAATCTTTTTTGAAGTTCTTTTAAAAATTCTTTTTGTGCAGATGACCATTTGATGTTACTTTTGGAGGCAAGAGAGGCTTTTAAAAATTTCAGTATCCTCCTTTGAAGATTAATCCCAGTATTCCCATAGTAACTTTCCATGGTTGTATTCTTTTTTCCTTTGTCTGCTTATTTTGTAGCATATTGTTGGAGTAATTGCCTCTAATTCTGGGGTATGGGAGATGGTACCTCTGATCTCAGGTCCTCTTCTACTTCTCTTTGGTCTGGAATCCCCAAAGGAGCTCCTGTAAATGCCTGAAGCCAGAAATTTTCCTGCCCCACTGCTTCTGTACTCACTGGGTATGTGCTAGTTCCTTCTTACCAAGGGCTGTGTCTCTCTCAGCAGTACATTTGGGTCTGGAATTATTTGTAAGCAGAGGTTCCCTCAGTCTTTCTCTACTCTGGTATTGGGACTCCCCATACTATTTAAAAGGTGAAATTTCCTATGTCTGGGTCTGAGACTTTCTTACAATCCAGCTAACCATCAGGCTCGGAGCTTGTTAGGCTCCATCAGGCTATGGACCTAGACTAGAGCCAAACCTCTGTCCCAGTGTCTTTCTTCTCCAATTATCCCCTGAGGACCACTATTCTGCCCCAAATCTCATTTGTTTAATTTTTGTCTTGTGTAGGGGAAAATCTGGAGAGCTTGGAATTTTCTCATCCACTCTGCCTTTTTCCCAGAATGCTCTCCTCTTCTAATTAAATTTTAAGCACCTTAAGAACAGGGACTATGTTTTTATCATCTTTCTGCATTAATGTTTTGATTTTTCCATATGTTCCTAAAATTTGTCATTTTCTTTTTTATCATGTTAGCTAATAAGATAAGTATGATATGGTATCTCAGAGTTATTTTAATTTGCATTTCTCTAGGCAGTAGTGATATAAGATATATTTTCAAGTGACTATAGTTGATGGTTTTGATTTCTTTTTCTGAAAACTGGCTGTTCATGTACTTTGACCATTTAGCAACATTTACTTTTATAAATTTGGCTCAGTTTCCTATGTATTTGAGAAATAAGTCTGTTTAGCAGAGAAACCTGCTGTAAAATTTTTCTTAGCTTCCTTCTAATTTTAGCTGTGTTAATTTTGTTTGTGCAAAAACTTTTTAATTTCAAGTAATCAAAATTAACTGTTTCCTGTGTTCTTCTCCATAACTCATTTGGGGACAAACTCTTCTCTTCATAGATCTGACAAGTACATTTTCCCAAATTTTCCTTATTTTCTTATGATGTCATCCTATAATATGCCTAAATCATATATCCATTTTTACCTAATCTTGGTATACAGTATGAGATGTTGGTTTATGCATAATTTCTGGCAAATGGATTTCAAGTTTTCCTAGCAATTTTTGAGTTCTTACTGCCTAAACTTAAGTCATTGGGTTTATCAAACATTAAATTCTTATGGTCATTTATTACTGTATATTGTATTATGACTCTATTTCATTGATTTACCACTCTGTTTCTTTTTTTATTAAATTAAAGCTTTTTATTTTCAAAACATATACATGGATAATTTTTCAACATTAACTCTTGTAAAATCTTGTGTTCCAATCCCTCCCTTTCCCACCCCCTCCTCTAGATGGCTTGAAGTACTACTTTGTTTCTTAACTACTCTGATGACTACTTTGTAATAAATTTTGAAATCTGGAACTACTAATCTGCCTTCCTTAATATTTTTTAAAAATTTGATTCTCCTTGGTATTATTGACCTTTCTGCCTTCCCCCAGATAAATTTTGTTACAATTTTTTCTAACTTTATAAAATAATTCTTTGGTAATTTAATTGGTATGCCATTAAATAAAGTTTATACAAGCCACAGCTTGCTCATTGTTTGGGAGACTCCAAAGGAAATTATGGAAAAGAAGAAGTTTTAGACTTCCAAACTGAAACTGACTACCAAACTGGAGCCATTATGTTGATCTCATTGTTGTATGCCTGTGAAACCTGGATAGGACTATGCCAGAAAACTAAATTATATTCATTTGAATTGTCTTAGGAAGATTCTGAAGATTATCAGGCAGGATAAGATACCAGACACTGCCAAGCATTTAAACTCTACTGCAGAGATAACAACTCAGTTGGGCTGACCACGTTGTTTGAATACTAAATGTAAGTTTTCTTACAATTTTATGGAGACTATTTCTTGGAGAATTCACAGAGGGCAAGCACTTATGTAGTGATCAGAAAAAGCAATACAAAGAAAATCTCAAGGTCCTTCTTAAGAACATTAGAATTGATCAAATGACATGGAAAACAAAGGTACAATACAGCACAGTGTGAACTCATAGGAGAAGATGCTATGCTCTATGAGCAAAGCAGAATTGAAGTAGCTCAAAAGAAACATGAGATGCACAAGTTTAGATAATCCACCCCAAATTTTCATATGTACTATTTGTGTCCACCTTGTGGTAGAGCATTTCAAGCTCTTATTGATCTGATAAGCCACAGTTGGATATACTACTATTAGATATCATTTTGTTCCTCTTCAAGAATAAAGGACAATAACCACTAAATAAATCATTAAATTAGGTAGAATAATCATTTTTTAAATATTGTCTTAGTCTACCCAACAGCAATGAATACTTTTCTAATTATTATAGATCTGTCTTTATTTTTATGAAAAGTGTTTTCTAATTGTATTTAAATAGTTACTAGATTTATCTTAGCAGGTAGACCTCAAATATTTCATATTGTCTATAGTTATTTTAAATGAAATTTCTTTTTTTATCTCTTGCTCCTTGGTTTTGTTGATAGTGTTCCTAAGATTTATGTGTATTTATTTTGCAACCTGCAACTTTAGCTGAAATTGTTTATTGCTTCAACTAGTTTTTTTAGTTAAGGGCTCTCCAAGTATTCTATTATATCATCTGCAAAGAGTGATCATTTTGTTTTTTCATTGCCTATTTTTATTCCTTTTATTTACTATTCTTGTTTTATTGTTATAGATAGTATTTCTAGTATCTTACTTAAAATAATGGTGATAATAGAAAAATTTGTTTTACTCCTTTCTTATTGGGAAGACTTCAAAGCTTATTTAGGCATGAGATACAGTCAGTGAAAAATGCATGGATTCAGGAGATAGTATCAGAAAGGAAGCTGGAATTACTGGATTGTAGACTATATTGAAAAGAATAAGATTTAAAAGGGACAGCTAAATGGCACAGGGCCTGGAGTCAGGAAGACCCAAGTTCAAATCCAGGCTCAAAGATCAGATGTATAAAACTTGGGCAAGTCATTTAACCTTGTTTACCTCAGTTCCTAACCTGAACTGAGCTATAGAAGGAAATGGCAAAGTACCCCAGTATGTTTGCCAAGAAAATACCATGAAATCTCATAAAGAGTCAGATATGATTGAAATAATTGGTAAGAGAAAGTTTAAGAAGACTGGAAAGGAAGAACAGACATCAGATGATGATATACTTTTAAGCCAAATGTAATCTTACAGGCAATAGGAAACCTCTGGAATTTCCTGATTGTGAGGGTGACTTGCGCCACTCTGGTCAAACATACTTTGATAGTTGAGTGGAGGATACATTTGAAGCTGGGAGATTTTTATGCCAGAAGTAACAAACATGTGGTCATCATGATGCTGGCTGTATTATTGAGGTATACCAGAACCAAATTAAACATAATTAGGAAATGTTTAGTAAAGTCAATTAATAAATATAATAAAATATACATGATGTTAAATTTAAAAAGTAAGTTAATATGTGACCCAAAAAAGATTCTTAGGAGATGAGTGGCCACTATTTCTATTTGGGTTTAGTAGTAGCACTGGTTTTAAATTATATTGGTTATGTCTAACTACTGGGTATTTTCAACTGATATGTCTGTTTTTCCTTTGGCAAATTATTCAGTTTAAAGGTGCTCTATAATTCTTCATCAAATTAATTTATTAATTAAAGGACACTATTAGTTATATGTGTGCTTTTTTTTAATTGATGAAAAAACATACAGGAAAGCCAATAGACGATTTCATTAATCTGAATAACAATTTATACAAATACATAGGTAACCATCAGAGAAGAGTAGACACCTGTAACTAACATGTCTGATCAGTAACCATGATTAGAAAGGTAACACACCTCTTATTTTGCAGGACCTTTTACGTTTCCTGGTCACACTACTTCACTGCTCCAGCTTGGCTTATTGCCCACTGGTTGCACCTGGCATGTATTCTCTGCCAGGCAGCATTTCACTGATTTCATGCTCACTGACTTCTGTGCTTTTGGTGGTCATGTGATTGTGGAATTCATCTATACTTTTAGTTTCCTGCGTTAGCTGGAGACCTCAGCTATACTTCTACCCTTATCTCTAAGAGGAAAAAAAAGGGCTCTATTAGCTCTCATTTAACTTGAACCACTGAGCCTTAACCTTCAGATCATTTAGGGAGATATCATTTTTATGTGGTATCTATCAGAGGATGATAGAATCATGGCATCAAAGATTTAGAGCTAGAAGCCCAGAGGCTAACAAGTCCATCTTTTCATTTTATGAGATAACGGTCCTGGAAAGATAAATAACTCATACACTAAGTATATGATAAAAGTAGGTTTAAGGCAGCTAGATGGTGCAATGAATAGATACATCTTCCTGAATTCAAAGAGAGCCTCAGATATTTACTAGCAGTGTGACCCTGGGCCAATCAGTAAACCCTATTTGCCTTAGTTTCCTCATCTATTAAATAGGTTAGAGAAGGAAATGGAAAACCTCTCCAGTATCTTAGCCAAGAAAACTCAAAATGAGACCACAAATTCAGACATAATTGAAAAATGACTGACCAACAACAAAAGAACTAGGATAAGAACAAAAGGTCAAGAATTTCAAAGGGATTAATGAAAAATGCAAATGAAGATGGCCTAACTGTACCAGACCTAAAATTATATTATAAAGCAATAGTCATCAAAACCATTCAGTACTGGCTAAAAAATAGAGTAGTTGATCAGTGAAATAGGTTAGGCTCACAAGACACAATAGTGAATGACTATAGTAATTTGGTGTTTGATAAATCCAAAGACTTTAGCTTCTGGGATAAGAACTCACTATTTGACAAAATTGCTGGGAAAATCAAAAAATAATATGGCAGAAACTAGACACCCACACTTAACACTCTATACCGAGATACATTGAAACGAGTTCATGATTTAGACATAAAAAAGTAATACTATAAGCAAAATAAGAGAAAGAGGGATAGCCCCTTTGTCAGATCTGTGGATAAGGAAGGAATTTATGGCCAAATAAAAAGTAAAAAAAAAAAATTAGGAAATATAAAATGGATAATTTTTTATTATATTAAATTTAAAAGCTTTTGTACAAACAAAACCAATGTAGCCAAGGTTAGAAAAGAAGAAGAAAATTGGGGAAAAATTTTTACATCCATGGATTCTGATAAAGGTCTCATTTCTAAAATCTATAATAATACTACCAATTGATAAATAATCAAAGGATATGAACAGATAATTTTAGATAAAGAAATTAAAACCATTTCTGGTCATACAAAACAAAAATGCTTTAAATCTCTATTGCTTAGAGAAATGCAAATTAGGACAACTGAGTTGCCACTACACATCTCTCAGATTGGCTAAAATGATAGGACAACATAATGATAAATATTGAAGGGGGTATGGAAAACTGAACCACCAATGTATTATTGGTGGAATTGTGAACTGATCCAACCATTCTGGAGAGCAATTCGGAATTGTACCCAAATGCCCATCAAATTGTGTATAAGTTTTGATCTAGTTCTCTACTGGTCTCTACTGATGATCTCTATCCCAAAGAGATCATAAAAAGGGAAAAAGACCCACGTGTGCAAAAAAGTGTTTGTAGCACCCCTTTTTGTAGTGGCAAGTAACTGAAAACTGAGTAAAAATGCCCATCAATTGGAGAATGGCTGAATAAGTTATAGTATATGAATGATATGGAATATAATGAGAGATGATTTCAGATGGCCCGGATAGACTTACATGAACTGATGCTAAGTGAAGTAAGTAGAACCAAGAGAACATTGTACACAGCAGCAAGAAGATTATGTATGATCAACTTTGATGGACTTGGTTCTTTTCAACAATGAGGTGATTCAAGGCAATTCCAAGAGGCTTACAATGGAGGGAGCCATCTGCATCCAGAAAGAGGATTATGGAGACTGGAGACAACATAATATTTTCACCTTTTTGTTGATGTTTGCTCGCTTTTTATTTTCTTTCTCATTTTTTCCCTTTTTAATCTGATTTTTCTTGTGGAGTATGATAAATGTGAAAATAAGTATAGAAGAATTGTACATGTTTAACATATATTGGATTACTTGCTATTTAGAGGAGGGTGGGAGTAGGGGGAAGGGATGGAGAAAAATTTGGAGCACAAGGTTTTGCAAGGGTAAATGTTAAAAACGATCTTTGCACATATTTAGAAAATAAAAAAGCTATTATTATTATTTTTAAAATTTTCTAAAGAAGTGGGGCCTGAAACTAGTTCCATTGATTCCAAAAGCCTATACAGCATAACTCCTCTAGAGTATTGACTATGGTCAATATGACTATTGACTTTTCTCCCCTATACAGTTTTCACTTCTCAAGGTCAAACTCAGCTATACATTGCTGAAGACATTAAATCTGTCTTGGAATATTCCTGTCCTATTTATTCCTTGAGATCAAAGCCTGTATCCAAAGTCCCTATCTGACTTATAATCATTCACATTTCATTCTTTGGGCTTTAAAATCCATTTTGATGGTAGAAGGAACATGTTTTAAAATAAATCCCATAAACATTATGCAGGTCTGAGATACCAGAATTTTCCCTCAGCCTAAAATTTTTGAAAAGCTGAGGAAGAAATCTTCCATGTAGAGCCATGCATGATCATTATAGTCTATCCCAGTGATTTTTTTTCCCTCCAAATGCTCAAATCACTGGTGTTTGGGCCACCCAACATATAAAAACTCTAAATAATCAACTTAAAGGGCAAAGAAATTTAGGGCTCTCCTTTTTGAAGAGGTCTATTAAATATCATGGCAGACTTCCTAGTAAGTTTCCAAGAGACACTTAATGATCTGATAGAGTTGAAGAATTGTTAGTGATGGTAGGGGAGGAGAATGAACAAATAAAAGCAGGAAAGAAAGCTGTGACTACAATGACCTTCCTCTGTCCTTTGCAATTGTCATGTTCTTAAAGGGATCTTGTCCACAGCTTGTCCACAGCCACAAACTGTTGTTGATATCTGTTTGTACTATACAAAATGACAATTTTTTTCTTCTACTGGAAAATTCAAGTCAGCCATCCCCTCTATGAAGGGTAGCCAAGCTATTATACTCCTCATGGCATGCTTGTTGGCACTGAGCATCGTGTTTGCTGTTCTGCTCTATCCCAGCAGGTACCAGCAGGAGATGAGTGTCTGGTTCATTCTGACCACTAAATAAAAGCTCACATTCACTTAACTTCTAGGCCTGGAAGTTTTTTCTGAGAATTCAGGGAATTGTTATAGCCCATTATCCAGCTCCTGTGGCTTTATCATCAGCTGCCCTCTGCAAGAGTTTGGGAACATTCCTTTTTATCTAAGATTTTGACTATATTAAGCTGACTTTCTACTTATACAGTTAATAAAAAAGAAATTGATGAATTATATCTTTGTATTTAAGTAGAACCAAGTTCAATTTCTCTCCCCCATGTCTTAATTGAGTAAATGGCTTTCATAGGTACTAAATTGGCTCATTGTATTTTAAATTTTAAAGTAATTGCTATATAAAGCCCTACTGAGATAGCCTACTTGGGTTATTTCACCTGAAATGCATTTTCTGAGCTGTTGAGTTTATTTCTGAGTATTATTGGAATTCCCAAACAGTTTGAAATGTATTTTAATGTAGGTGAAAACAACTTAACATAAACAACAGGAGAGAACTAAGTATAGTTTTCTAAAATTGGAGCCTAACTATCACCAGTCTTTAAAAAAATCGTCATTCAGCATCTTTTTTTTTTTTTTTTACTCTTCTCTTCCTCCTTTTAGAGAAAGTGAACTAGACTTAGTATGGTTGAATATAAAATTCATTTCTACTATTTTTCAATATATAGCAAACTTTAATCATCAAAACTTCTATCAATTTCTCCTGGTATAATGCCTATATATGTAGCTTAAACACTCCCACAAATAATTCACATTTACATAGTATTTTATGGTATGTAGAACACTTTTCTTTATAACAGTACTATAAGCTACATAGTATAAATACTCTATTGTGCCCATTTTAGAGATGAGAAAATTGAAGATAGTTTGAATTCAGGATTTGTCCAGTTGTTTCAGTTGTATATAATTCTGATGTCATTTGGGGTTTTCCTTACAGTGATACTGGAATGGTTTTCCATTTCATTTTATAGATGAGTACACTAAGGCAAGCAGGTTAAGTGATTTGCTCAAGGACATATAGCTACTAAGTGTTTGAGGTTGAATTTGAACTCAGGTCTTGATGATTCCAGACCCAGCATCCTATTCACTGTGCCACCTACCTGCCTTCAGTTTCACAGCTCTAACTGTAGAACTAAATTCAGACTAAAATCTTCTAGTGCTCTTTATAAATTATATTAATTCTCAAAATGGAAAATAATTGCAACTCAAAATTGACTTCCATATTAGCAAAAGCAATAGAGCTTCTGTTTGGGAAAACAGAACAGAAGTTCGAGGTCTTCCAAAAACAAGGTATGAGTGAATTTGAATAGGGAAAAATACATCTTAATTTTCAGTAACTTCTAACTAAAATCTAAAATTTTCTTCAATTATGAATAAAAAATTAAACCTTTTTCTTTGGGTCTATAGGTTTCATTAGACTGTCAGAACTTCTGTTTAAGAGTGATAATCACATAGACACCATAAAAATGTCGTAGAATTCAGATAGAAGCATATCTAACCAGGCTCAATTTTTGGCATATGCCCTGTTCTCCCCTCCCCTTTCCATTTCCTTATTTCATATTTTTGTTTTTCTTTCTATATCCAATGCTTGGCACATAGTAAGTATTTAGAAAGTCTTTATCAGGTGAGTGACTGATTAACATTTGTCAGGGGTGTGTATTTATAAAGAAGTTTACTTTCTGCAGAGGTAAATTGATCCTTGATGGCTGTTCCAAATCTAAGATTCTATGGTATTTTTTGTTACTTGATTAATTGCATAAACAGAATGAACCCTTAGTCTAATCATGTAGTATAATACTACATTTGACATCTACCACCTTATTGTAAGACTCCCACATAAAGTATTAGTTCTGTCTCCCACTGCTGCTGATATAAAAAGGATTCTACTCAGTTAAGCTTACATTTTCAGTTCTAAGCTTACCATTATTCATAAAGTTTTTGGCCTAACAATGGGCTTGAAAATTACCTATTTCCTTAATTGAGAGGTAAAACTGTTGGAGATGATGGAACTTGGACTTGGGCAAGTCATATGACTTGCACAAAATAACAATTATTTAAGGATAAAAGTGAAACTAAAACCCTCATCTCTAGATCCCCAGTCCATTGTTCTTTCCAACATATGAAACTTCTTTCCATATGTTTAAACAATTAAATAAGAAAGACAATGCAATAAGCCAAATGACATAATGTGGTACTAAAGAAGGACAAATATGTCTTCTGGAAATATTTAAGTATTTATTTTCCCAACTTTGTGATTTGGAGCTTCAAATGCAGAAATTCTCCATGTAGTGAGCTAAAGTGAAGTTACTCATTTCAAAATTGCTTTATAATGTTTAGGCTTAGATAATTGCCTACTTTACTGTCAAATTAAGTTTTATACATGGTCACAGAACCAATAGCAATTTAAGGTAGAACTTGAATTCAGATATTCTCAACAGTGAGCCTACATTTCTTCTGTCTGCTATACTAGTGGTGCCTAACTGACATAGAAACAGAACTCACTAAACTATATGTAAGGATCTCAGTGGGCCTTATATTGACTTAGAAAACCACAGATTAATATTATCTATGGATTTTAAATTTTTTTATTGATTTTGTTATTTCCTAGTTACATTTTAATCTGGTTCACAGCCACTTGGGATTGTGAGCCATGTGTTTAATAGCTTTTCACTACACCATACTACTTATTTCCCAATTCTATAAATCCCTAGAATATAAAACCTGAGGGACCTCAGAGATGAATAGGACTTGAAGCAATAATATCTCTACAATATTCAGGACAATATCCGGTCTTCAATTCAATTCTACAAATATTTGTTAAGCATCTACTATATACCAGACACTGTATTAAGTGCTGAGGATACAAATTAAAAAAAAAAAAAAAGATAATCCACATCCTCCAGGAGTTTAAAGTCTAATGAGAGAAAATACAGAAAAAGTAATTGGAAAAAGGAGGATGTCTGTAGGCAGAAGGATATCATAGAGTTAAAAGCAAAAAGAGCTGCAAATAGTTAGCCAATGACTAAAAATCCTAATGATCTCTTTTTTTGAGAGCTATTGTAGAAATCAATGGTCATCTGGTTAAAGTGAAGCTTTTAGTGTCAGAACTTCCTGAGTCCAAATCTTTCCTTTGACACAAAATTAATAAACTGTTTAACATCTTGGTGACCAAGGCAACTCTCTAATACTGTAATCTCCATTACATATGCCACAGAAATTGTATATCTACATTAAAAAATAAGCCAAACCAAAGTCTGGGGTTCTTTTTCACCAGATTCACTAACTTTTTCCTATTGTCAAATGGAAACTTTAATTCCTTCAACATCTCATGAGGAGGGAAATAACAATCATGGTATTTAGCTCAGTGTAGACCAGGACTTTGTAAATATCATGTTTTGTTTTTTAAAAAATAAATGCATTAAGGATCTATGATAAATTCTCTAACAACTATTAGAAATCAGACAATGTTTTTCAATAGTTCCTCAGGTAAAAAATCTCCGTAGAATAGCTATGTGATGATATATCTAGAGATTTAAAATTTCAAATCTGTTCCACATCCTGTTTTTTGTCTTTCTGAACTCAATCATCAGAAAATTACAAATGAAATTGATTTGGACGTTAAGGACAACAACATAGGTTAATCAATAAAAGCCTATATATGGAGCCAGATTTTATTCCAATTTCTCTGAAATAGTTCAGGCTAGCTCCACTAAGCTAATCACCAGGTTTTTAATGAAAGATCAATGGATTGGGATTCAAGAAACCTGCCTTCTAGTACCAAGTCCAGGCAGTATGTGACCTTAAGAAAGTTTCTCTCTTTTTTTAAGGGCCTTAGAGTCCCTTCCACTTTTGCCCATGAGTCTATGAAAGGGACTTAATGGAAGTGTTTGGATTGGAGAGGGAAGGTCATAAATAGTTCATGAATTTTTCTTACTTCATAATTTTGGCTTAACAGAGAGGTATTTATTTCTGAATTTTCTAGTATTGGGTTCCACAGATGATTAGAATATATACATGTCATAGGATGACCTCTTTCAGTTCAAAATATTATAGATTTAGAGATGAAAGAGACCTTAGAATTCATCTAATCCACTCTTCTCATTTTATAAATGAGGAAACTAAGACCCAGAGTAGTGAATAAGTTATATAAGTAGCATTAGGACCAGGATTTGGATTATCTCTTGTGATTCTAAAAAATTTCCTCAGAATTACAGAATTAATATTCTCCTTCATTTCACCTTCCCTCTTTTCCCCCCATTCCCAGTAAGACCAATTGCCACAGAAGACCAATTGATTTGGGAAAAATCTATCTGTTTCTGCTAGTGGTAGAGTGTAAAATCACTTGAAGAAAAAAAAACCTCAATAGGTTTAGACCCTGAAAATTCTAATTAAATGCTAACTCTGATTGCTTTTGGCTGTGAAAGGAGATTAAAGGCTGTTTCATGCTGATAAACAAATATGTATTCAATACAAGTGTCAGTAAGATCACTAACTTCCCTTTGCTGTATGGAATCCTTGCTATATATTTTTGTGTTGTAGCTTCATTAAACTATAGACAGTTGATTAGTAACATTTCAGATGAACATCTGTGAACTTCTCACATTTTGCACATTAATGAAATTACCGAACCTTTTGGGTCTTTTCTCTGACATAAATAAAACACGATTTCCCTACTACCTCCTCCAAAATATTGTAGTTGTTAAAATAAAGTTGGTTTTGTTTGAAATCTGGTTTTTAATTTTTTTCTGGTTCCTGGTGGCCTAGAAACAAAAAGAGTTGACTTTTTTGGAAGGGCATGATAAAAGAGGTGCGAAGAACAAATTCATAGGGTCACAGGGTTTTAAGGAAAAGGGCCTTAGAGATCCTTTGGTAGATAAGGTCATAGATTTTGAGCTAGAAGGGATCTTAGATATAATTTTCTAGTCTGAGCATTTCATTTCTGGAATGAAGAAACTGAAACCCTCACCACTGAATTGTCGTACTGTCTGAAATTTTTTGTCATTTGAAAGAATAATTTCTTGGGGATTATGAAATCTCTCTTACGGTATTTTCTAATTCACTATAAAATCTCCTTAGTTATCACCTAAAAGTGGTAGAATGTTAAATTTTCCAGCAAAAGGTATCTTGGAAGGACTTCAGGAAAGTGAAGAAAACAATTTTTTTTTCAAAGTTAAAATGTTTATATCGCTACATGGAAAGATGATGTATATAACTGCTGAGAATCATATTTTTCTCAGGGCAGTTAGAAGGAGTGTGTCTACGTACAATAAGTTGACTTTAATGTGATAATATATAAAAGAAATTAGGGATGGCAAAAGAAATGTACTGAGAGAAGAAGAAAGGGAAAAGAATCTCAAAAGGCCTATTACACTTGAGGTTAAAAAGGTTGAAGGTAAAAAGGGAGAGGGATGAGAATTGTTTAAATTTTAATCTCATTGGTTTTGTCTCAAAAGGGGAATATCATATATACTTAGTTTAGTGTAAAAACTTTTCTCACCCTATAGAAAAATAAGACAGGAAAGAAAAGAGGGAGGTTAATAAAAGGGAGGATAGAAGTAGAAGGGAAAAAGGATAAGAAATGGGGAACTGAAAAAAGGGAGGGTAGATTGAGGAAAGTAATGGTCAGAAGCAAAAGAGGGAAGGGTTGAAAGGAGAGAGAAAAGTATAACCTTGGGAAAATAGGATGGCAGAAAATACTTAGTAATGTTAATTGTGAATCAAATGATAGGAACTCTCCTATAAAACAGGAGTGGGTGGCAGAGTAGATTAAAAACCAGAATCCTACAATATGTTGTTTAGAGGAAACACATTTGAAGCAAAGAGATACAATACAAAGTAAAGGTAAAAGGCTGGAGGAATTTAATCTATTATGCTTCCACTGAAGTTTAAAAAAAAAAAAGTAAACCTGATTTCAGATCAGACAAAAGCAAAAATAGATCTGAATTAGAAGAGAAAAGAAAGGAAACCACATCTTCCTAAAGAGTAGCATAGATAATGAAATAGCATCAATACTAAACATTAAAGCACCAAGTGTTATAGTATCCAATTACTGGAGCAGTTAAGTGAGTTGCAAGAAGAAATAGACAGCAAAACTAAGAAGATTTCCACCTCCCTCTATCAGAACTATATAAATCTAACCACCAAATAAAAAGAAAGAAATTAAGAAGGTGAAAAGAATTTTAGAAAAGTTAGTGATGATAGACTTAGTGATGATAGAAAATTAAATGAGGATAGAAAGGAATATACCATTTTTTCTCAGTGGTACATGGCACCTACATAAACACTGACCATGTATTAGGACATAAAGACCTCACAATGCAGAAAGATAGAAATACTAAATTCATTCTTTTCAAATCATGATGCAATAAAAATTACATAATAATAATTATTTCTCTATTATAATCATATATATAACTATATACTCTCTAAAGTATATAGAGAATTGATTCAAATTTATAAGAATCAATTCCATTCCCCAATGGGAAAGAATCAAACCATTCCCCAGTTGACAAATAATGATTGGATAATAATAGGCAATTTTCAGCAACAAAAAGGTGAAAATCCTATGTTGTAATCCACATTCAGTCCCCATAGGCCTCTTTCTGGATGCAAATGGCTCTCTCCAACACAAAAGTCTATTGAAACTGGACTGAATCACCCAATTGTTAAAAAAGAGCCAAGTCCATCACAATTGATCATTATATAATCTTGCTTTTGCTGTGTGCAGTATTCTTTTGCTTTTACTCAAATCGCTTAACATCAATACATGTAGGAATTGGCTCTTTTCAATCATGAAGTTGTTTAAAAACATCATAATTATAGGAAAATATTCTGTTAAAATGAAAATATTTCTAGTCATATAAAAATGTTCTAAATCATTATTGGTTAGAGAAATGTAAATTAAGACAATTCTGAGGTACCTCTTACATCTCTCAGATTGACTAAGATGACAGGAAAAGATAATGATAAATGTTGAAGGGAGTGTGGGAAAACTTAGACACTAATACATTGTTGGAAGAGTTGTGAACTGAATCAACCATTCTGGACAGCAATTTGGAACTAAGGACAAAGGGTTATTAAACTGTGCATGCCTTTTGATCCAGCAATGTCTCTAAAGAGGATACAAAAAGGGACCCAGAAATACCAAAAAATGTTTGTAGGGTCTCTTTTTGTAATGGCAAGGAACTAGAAATGGAGTGAATGTCAATCACTTAGAGAAT
Source organism: Antechinus flavipes (assembly GCF_016432865.1). NCBI lineage: Eukaryota > Metazoa > Chordata > Mammalia > Dasyuromorphia > Dasyuridae > Antechinus > Antechinus flavipes. The sequence goes on along the minus strand of NC_067399.1, from coordinate 185,479,872 downwards.
GTCTGAGTAAGTTATGGTATATGAATGTAATGGAATATTATTGTTCCATAAGAAATGATCAGCAGGCTGGTTTAAGAAAAGTATGGAAATACTTACATGAGCTGATGCTAAGTGAAATGAGTAGGATGAAGAGAACATTGTATACAACAACAACAGGATTATTGATGATTGATTGTGATGGACTTGACTCTCTTTTTATCAAAATGTATTGTTTTTCACTTTATTTTTTTCTTGGTAGGTTTTTTGGAGGAGTCGACTTTATTTTTTAGAAATTTGATAACAGCTTTTTATTTTCAAAATACATGAAAAGATAGTTTTCAACATTCACCCTTGCAAAACATGTTCCAAAATTTTCTCCCTTCCTCTCCCGCCTCTCCCCCTCGGCCATTTCCCTCCCCTAGACAGCAAGTAACTCAATTTAGATTAAACATGTGCAGTTCTTCTAAACATATTTCCACATTTATCATGCTGCACAAGAAAAATCAGCTCAAAAATGAAAAAAAAAAAAGAGAAAGGGAAAAAAAACAAGCAACCAACAACAAAAAGGTGAAAATACTATGTTGTAATCCACATTCAGTCTCCATAATCCTCTTTATGGATGCAGATGGCTTTCTCCAACACAAATCTATTGAAACTGGACTGAATCACCCAATTGTTAAAAAAAAAAAAAAACCAATTGTTAAAAAGAGTTGATCATTATATAATCTTGCTTTTACTGTGTGTAGTATTCTTTTGGTTCTACTCAAATCACTTAGCGTTAATTTATGTAGGAATTGGCTCTTTTCAATCATGAAGTGAGAGTTGTTTAAAAACATCATAATTGTAGGAAATGCTAAATTTCAGTTAGAGTTTACTATAAGATGTGGTTTAATTCTTGTCCAAGATCATCTCCATCTTGTTCTAGGAAAACTGAGCAAACAAAAATTTCTTCTGTATCTTATAAAGGTACATTTAGTTATAGTGTCTTTGAACTATAAAGAAACTCTAAAAATCATTTAGTCCAATTTCTTCATTTTACAAAGCAGGAAATTGAGATCTAGAAAGAACTACCTCACCCAAAGGCACTCAGAATTTGACAAGCTTAGTAATAGAACATAGTTATATTTCTCCCAAATCAATGTCATCTTCATTATATAATATGGTCTTAACTTTGCCAGGACTTTATTCTCATATCAAATCCAAATATATATTAGCTAAAGTTATATATGGACACACATTTTAATACATATATACATGTATATATACATACATATATATAAAAGTTTACTTTAGTCCTGACCTGTGATTGCATTGGTTAGGAATTCCTTTTGTGAAAACGCCCTCCATTTAATATAGATCAAAAACTCAGAAATTTGTAATCTTATTGGGATGAAAGGTAAAGTTTGTTTCTTTGGTCACATTCCTCATATGTGTCAGAAGCAGGTCCTCCTTACTCCAAGAATAGATTTTTATCCATTATACCATGTTATTTCTCTATCATAATCAAATATTCAAATTGAACTGTAATTTTACCAATATGGATATTCAACAATGAAAATCACAATCCAGCTCCATCAATCTATCCATGTACCGTTTTATCTATCCATCCGTCTATCCATCCAAATATCTATTTTTCTATATATCTGCCTATTTATATTTTAAAACCTGTTCTTTAGTGTACTCCATCTATTGAGGAATTTCCCTTTATTCATTCTCACGTTTTAAGTCATATTCCCAAAATTCCATTCCTGTTCTTTGATGTCATAATCACAACTAGCCATTTATTTCCCAAATATGCCTTTTTTCACCAAAGTTTCTATCTTCAATCAAGATCAATGATCAAATCAATACTTAAGACCCTAAAATGTTGTTGCCTAATTTTTTTATGGGGGAGTTTACTGGTAATGGAATTGTCCCCATATACATCACCAGAAAAATGGATAATGATCATCAAGTGTCAAAAGTCTGAAAGGTTCTCCATTTCAACCATAATTTGTGTCCTTCAATATGTCACTACTCCCTTTATTACCATTACAAATTTCTCCCTCCTCTGATCTATGTTTACTAATTTTACTGCTGAAAGCATCTATGGATCTATATCATTATTCTGTGCTAACAAATTCTTCCTCCTCAGTGGATTTCCTGACTACAATTTCCTTACAATACCTATTACAATGACTGCCCTACCCTTGTAGCTCATATGAAGTCTGGTCATTTGGTAGCTCTAGAACTTTTGCATATATGTTCCAAGTGCTCAATGGTCTGCTTCCTATTTTGTCATAAAGGGCCTTTTGGAAATGTCTATGCCTGAGGTCTTTAAATCCAATATAGGTAAAGAAATCTTCAGATGCGCACAGCATAGTTTTTTTAAGCAAAAGAATAAAAAAAATGGAAAAGGGAATGAAATATTTATTTGGTCTCTTCAAACATCAAGTCAGTATCAGGCAAAATTAAAACTACTTCAAACTTGAAGGAGTTATCGGTAACATTTTTGATGGTTTTGATTTCTATTCTCTTTGGTACACTCATCTATCTTGGTTCTGTGAAGCCATCAATTCTGAATGAGTGATGAAAAATTTCACAAGTAAAAAAGATATGTAAATGATGAGAATTTGAATTACGTTGACATTCTTTTACCAAGATGATAAGGAACAGCTGAACTATGATGTGGTTGGCAATCAAGATATTTGGGAGTGGTTTCTACATCTAATCCAATTGGAAGGTTTCCACCCAAACTGCTGATTTTATGTCTGCCTGTCAAATACCTACCAAAAGAAAAAAGAAAAAAATTTTCTTTGATGACTTTTATGTTTGGAGGGAAAAGCAAATTGCACATGGTAGATTTGCAGTTTTGTGTGCAATTATATTTTTTATTATGCAATGTTATCAAAATGCTTGTTTTATTCCATAAATTAAAAGCAAAATAAATTTATATATATATATATATATATATATATATATATATATATATATATATTTTACGGGTGTGTGTGTGTGTGTGTGTGTGTGTGTGTGTGTGTACCTGGCATCCTAAATACTATCTTCCTTTTTAGACTTCTGCTATTTACTTGTGTATATCCTATGCTCCAGATTATTTACCATATCATCTCACACTTTGTTTTCTTTGCTCAAGTCATTCTCTCTATTACAGTATTTTCATTTGATCCCTTTCCCCATTCCTTACTGTCCATTCCTCCTATTGATATCATTCAAGTACAAGTTGAAATGCAGCTAACTTCAGGAAGTCTTCCCTATCAGGGGAGATAGTCTCTTTCTCTGAACTCTTGTAGCACTTTATAATATCATTTCAGAGTGATGATGGTGGTGGTAGTGGAGTGGAGCTGTGGTTTCCCCACATTTGTCTCTCATTTTTCGAGAGTACTAATAATATCATAAGGGTGATTTCTTGACTTGCAAGTGAATAGGATTTAATTGAGGCAGAATTGTACAAAGTCTTCAGTTTCCCTATTTCTTCTATTAAAGTCTATTGGCAAGACAAAAGTCAGGATGATTGGTAATGTCTTCAGGTAGGTAATTTTGGCTCTAGGTACTCCACAGCTTCTGCTTCCACCATCTTCATGGCTATTAAAACAAATTGGTTACTCATTCCCTTGAGATAGATATGTTTGGATATATGTCCCCATAAATCAGTGATACATTTGAGTGCTTGTACTCAATCTGAAACTGACTGGAAATAATGAGGAAACTCCTTTTAATCCATATTAGCACTGATTCTACAAGACCTAGACCACTGAAAGGTTAAATGATTTGCTGAGTGTCACAAAGCATTATGCACTTTTATAAGATAATATAATCATAGGAAAGTAGATGTAAAACTGAAAGAAATTTAGTTATGCCATTTAGTCTAGCTTTCTTATTTTTTAGATGAAATACCTCTAAAAGCTTAACTAACTTGCCTAAGGTTACACAGATAATAAAAACAAAACATCCAAATCTTCTAACTCCAGCTTTTCTTTTATTATACTAGTGTCTCAAGTTATTTTGCCTTATAATTATTTCACACAATCACAAACAATGGAAGTCAGAAGGGAACATAGATCTGGATCTTGAATCTGACCTGAGATGTCATCACAGATATCTCATTTGAAATGTCATTTATTACTTTCTTAAAGACTTTATTTAGTAGAGGGTGTAGGTAAACTTCTTCCCTTCTAAAGCAGATTATTCCATTTTTGGATAGCTGATTATTAGGACTTTTTTTCTGACATAGTTTGACATAGAATCTACATTTTTGCAAATTTTATTTTGCATATATTTCTTATTTTTGATAGTAGATTTAAATTTTCCGAACAAAGTAATGCATGCTATCTTTATAGCCTACTCAGTCCTAGCACAATGCTTTGTACATAGAAGATGTACAATCAATATTTCATTGGGTTGCCTACAAAGAAATCCTCCACAATGTCTGACCAAGTTTTATGGAGATGATCCTGACAATTGAATTCTAAGCCAGCAAAGTTCAATTTCTGTAAAGGTTTATCAATTTTACACAAAAATATCTAGAATATGCTTATTAACCAAGGATTAGTCTAGCAAGGAGAGGCATGGAGTCCAAAATTAGAGAGGTGATAATTCTATTGCTATCTCTTCTGGTTAGACAGTATCTAAAGTATTACATTCAGTTCTTGTAAGTCATTTTAGAAAGACAATGTTAAACTGGATTGTATTCTGATGAGGGCTCCCAGGATGGTAAAAGACTATTGTGCAGTATGAGAATTAATGGAATATAGTAAGGAACAGTAGACAGGATGGGAAGATAAGTATCTTCAAGTATGTGATCAACCTTCATGTTAAAGAGAAACAATGCTTATTCTGTTAGATTCCATAAAGTAAAATTATGAGCAATAAATGGAAATTACAGGAGCAGATTTCAGCCTGGCATATGGGGGAAAATAAAACAATCTATTCATATTTAGAACTGTCTTAGTATGGAATTGGTTGTCTTCAAATTTAAAAGGTTTCTTTTCATTGAAGGTTTCTAAGCAGGACTGGATGACCACACATTATGTATGTTCTAGAAAAGATTCTTATTGTGGTATCTCTTTTATTACTGTTAGGTTCTAAAATTCAAGGCAGAAATGTATGGCTACTAGCTGATGAACCCTGAGGTCATGATGATCCATGATGTGAATAAAAATAAAACATTGTTCAGTGTAATGCCTTTAAACTTCTGCAATGACAATTATAGAATGATGGGAAAAGCAGAAATTCTAAGAATCACAGTTTTTAGACCATCTATAAGAATTAATATAACTGTTGGCAATGTGGAATAGGGGACAGCTAAGTGATGAAGTGAATAGAAAACAAGCTTGCAGTTAGAAAAACTCCTTAGTTTAAATATAGCCTCAGACATTTACTAACTATATGGCCCTGAACAAGTTACTTAATCTTGTTTGCCTCAGTTTCCTTATCTATAAAATTAGCTAGAGAAGAGAATGGCAAATCACTCTAGTATCTTTGTCAGGAAAACCTCAAATGGAATCAAAAAGAGTAGGACATGATGAAAAACAACTGAACAACAACAATCTGGAATGTCTTTGAACAGTGACTAATGGATTAATCGAACCACCTCAATATTTATATTCTTGATGTATTTAAATCAAAAGACATAAGGAATTGGAGCTAAATGGAAGGACAGCCTTTAGAATCTTCTTAGAGAGATAAATAAAGGTATTAATGCAATTTGTTTTATAATGCTTCTCAAAGAACAAGAAACATTGCTTTTTACCTGTCATTTAATCATATTACCTTTCAGTATCACAAAGAACAGGAACAATTGGACCCCAATGAAACAACTGTTGAAACACACAAGTAAGTAGAAAAATTCTATAACTTGACTAATCTTAAATAAACTAATTTTGAAAGCTATATACAAGATACTATGTTATGCTATGTGTATACAAAGTAAATAATGAAATAATTCTTACCCTCAAGGGATTCACAGAGTACAAGGTAAGAATGGTTCATACAAGTCATCACCTTATATTTCTACATCATGTCATTATGGCTCAAGATTAGAAAATGAACAAAGGCAATGATTTGTAGACTAGTACTGTGAACTTCATATAGAAACAGGAGCCTCTGATACATACAAAAAGACCCATGTGAGGTATATATGACTTAGAAAAATAAATTATTATCAATATCTATGTTTTATTGTATTTTATGTATTTTGTTAACTATTTCTCAATTACATTTTAATCTGATTTGGGCAGCCCTCAAGAATGCCATGGGTCATGTGTTTGTCACTTCTGTTATAAAATACCTGGAAGCTTCACACTTCTATATCATCTCACACTTTTAAAACATTAACACTTCTTCTAAGAAGATCATTTAAGACATTTGTTCCAGCTTTCCATGAGGTCTCAGGAGATGCTCATATTTGCATAGATAGTAAGGATCAGAAATTGGATTTTTACCCAAGTTCACTGACTATATCTAGCACTCTTTCCATTGTATCATTTTGTCTTCTTGAGAATTGGAAAGTATTGTATATGGCATGATTTTAGCTTGTTTTTTAGTCATCCTCTTTTCTATATCATTTGTAATTTTGTAAATCACTTACATTTTTATCAGTAAATGAATCTAAATCTGAAGACATGTTCCCTCTTCCCCACCCAATAGATACTTTTATGCTATGGCATAGTTGGAGTAAGTTTCTTGGCTACTGGCCCTTTTAAGTCAATTGATATAATTTCCTCATCGCAGTGGTCCACATTGCCTTACCTAATAGGTTAATCTCCTATTAGTGTCATAGCTACTCTTTGCTTAAAATTCTAGATAATTTTGAGTCTTGACTAACTTTCAGCCTTTGATTGGAGTATCCATCCTGCTGCTCATCTGGGCTAGCCACCATGTTTTGCTTGTAGAAGTAGGGGCAATGAAAGCACATTCATGCATCTGCATTGGTTTCTTGTTTTCCTACTTTGAGAGCAGCAATAAAACATTTTGAACTGCTATACTTCTGTGACATTGTTTCTCTCATTTGGCTGGGTAAAAACCTCTCCCAATATAGCTAGGCTGATCATCAAAAATTTCCAAGCTTCATGAGAGCAGATGGGAATCGAGTTTAATAATATAGCACCTAACAACAAAAGGATATTTTTGCATCACGAAGAAACATTACAAAAGGACATGAAAGGAGGTATGCATAATGAGATATTTAGAGTGCTTTAAAATGCTTATTGATTGAATGACTGCTGGGATAGATGGTATTGCCCTATAGAGAAAACATTATCTCAAGTTTATTTTTTTTTTCAGGAGGATTTATCCAGGGTCATTCATATTCTTATTATCCTTTGTGAACTTCATACACAATAGCAAACCAATATTATGAATGCTTGCTTGTGTCAATGGAGCTAAACAGAGGAGTAGTGAATCCTTGCCTTTGTCTTTACTCATACTCTTCCTTGGCCACTGAGCTAACTAGTCACAGATATGTACATTTATATATGCGTACATAAAGATACAGTTTTATATGTAAATGTTCAATTCAATAATTATTATAGAAAATGAGCAGAGCAAATGCAAAGTTTTCTAAATGCTAATAAATATCTTTTTCTAAGTGCCTGGGAGTAAGTGGTTTGTTTTTCATAATCTGGTCTCTTCACGCAAAATTTAAAGCTTTTTAAAATTTCATTGATTAAGAAATGGAGAGATGCTAATGGCTGTAGTAAGTAGATCTTAAACATATATCAATTGAAAGGTGAGAAATAGTAAACATATTCATATCCAGTAATTTCATAATTTTCAGAGTTTCTGAAATATCTATTTTATATTTGAGGGCTATTCCTAACCTTTTATTCTCTTTTTAAGTCTTTAAATGCAGCAGTTGGGAAGCTAAGTGATTCAGAAGAAACGGAAATTAAAATAGATTTATAACAGGAGTTGCTGACAGTTTGAAGTTTGATAGTCTATGAAAACTTGAAAATTTCTCTCTTTTTATTTGGCCCCAGAGCATAAATTATTGATTGAGCTGACAAACTCAAACTGATGTAGTACAAGAGCATTTCATCAATAATATCTCTTTTGCTTATCCAGTAAGTAACCTTGTGTTCAATGAAGAGGGAAGAAAAAAATCACTAGGTGAAAATAACTTCTCCTCTAGCTGCAGAGATTGAAAATGGTATTAATTCAGTTATAATTCAAGTAGGTACTAATTGGGACAACTTTAATGAAAAAAGAATGAACCCTTTCCAATAAAGTATTTTGTGATTTCAAATAAATAACACTATAATATTTGTCAGTGAAAGGGACCTTGGAAAATAACTAGCCAATTCCCTTTGTTTTGCAAATAAGGAAACTGAGGCCTCCAGATCATAAAGGTAATTAATATCAGAGCCTGGATTTTAAGCATGGTACTCATAAACATTTTGTTGAATATGATTCTATGAGTCAAAAATTGATTGCCAGACCTGATGGTATAAACATTATTTGGAACAAAAAGCATTTTTTATTAAGTTTTATTTTGTGATAGCAGTGGGCATATGGAATTCTAATAACCTTATGTGTATTCAGAATATTTGAACCTGACCTGAAATTGAAATATGTTGGGAACACACCTTTACTTAGCTCTCTATCAATTGAATGCTAAATTTCATGTCGAACATTTGTTCATTGTTCTTTTCTTATTTTGTTAATTCTGTGGATTTTAATGTAGAGCAAACTCTGAAACTACTGCTCCTAACCCATCTTGCAGGAACAGATTGAGTTCCTAAAACAAAACTGGCTATTTATTGACTTGGGACAATAGGGTTCCCTGAAGATTTAGGGTGTTGTTCTTTTAGTTTTATAGTCCCTCCACAAGTATACTTCCTCTCAATGATTATAAGTTAATATAAATTAGTCAGCTAAATTTAATTAGTTTTTAGAAATGAATATTTATTAAAGTGCTATGATAAACATATATGATACAATTCCACCTCCCCATGCCCACAATGGGGCATGTTTATCCATGAATGCAATTTACAAATCCAGAGAAAATGGGCTTAAGCTAAGAAATAATGTAGAAGTTCAAGGCAGATAGAAAGAAAAAGCTTTAATTAACTGCTTACTATGTGCCAAGAACTGAGCTCCTTCTTGTTTCTTTGTCACTTTTTTCTTTCCCTCCCTATTTCTTTCTCTTTTTCCTTTACTCTCTGTGACTTTTTCTCTCCTTGTACCTTTTCCTTTTCTCTCCCTCCTCCTTCTTGTTATTGTACTTCTCTAGTTGTCATCATCCTTCTCCTCCTGTCCAGCATTATCACATGTCTTCCTCATGCTCCTCCTTTCCTCTTCCTTCTCTCCCCCTTCTCTTTTCCCTTTCTTTCTCTCTTTTTATAAAAAAAATATTCCAATAAATATCCTTGAAGACCATCAAGAATCCTTTATTATCCTCACAAAACATTTACTTCTTGCACATGGTATAGCAAGAATATATGTTGGTCTGGAAAAAGTATTTAGGCCTGTTTATTTTCTTGAGCATTCCTGTGATCCACTTTTCTATCTTATTGAAAACCTTGTAACTTTGACATGTTAGGAGCACAATGGTGAAGGATTGCATAAAAATAGCAAGACAGCAAAGAGTGGGGTGAACTTTGAGAGTGACAAGGATGGAAAAGAGATGACAAAGCAGTGATGTGGATGCCTAGATCCTAAGATGAGGTAAAAGATAAATTATCAGCAAAACAGGGTCAGAATCCCCATATTTAGAAATGTTTACATAAGTTGGGTAAGCCCTTTGAATACCTTTAAACAATACCATGAAACAATTCCTAGAGCAGGAGAATCTACAAAAGTGTGGTGTAAAATAATTTTCCAACCAAAGACAACTTAGGTCATTAGTAGCACTTGAATGAGAAAAGAGAACAGTCCTGAGCAGGCTGCCCCAGTGCAGACCCAGTACCTGCAAACCAGGAGTACTCTTTGGGAGCCACTGTATGAGCAGTGATAGCAGCTGCTTCTAGAGCTCTCAGAATACAGATAGTAAGAGAATCAAGTAATTGGTCAGAAAGAGACTACAAGGGTCTCTTTGATAGCCCTGAGGAAGGTCTCTTGCTTTGCCCATCTTTAGACTAGGTTGCAGTCCTGAGTAGCTGTCCTGTGGTAAAGAAAAGCACTAGCACACCAAAGCTTGCAACCATAGTGGACTAGGGACCATACTCACAATTCCAGAGCAGAAAAGAGTATTTGTGGTTGCTACAGACAAGAGCACAGGGTAGGAGAGTAATAAACACACTTTTCTTAGATCATACCTACTTGAAAGCACTGAAAATGTACCAGTCCCTAAAAGCATCTTTGAAAACAGAGAAGCTGAAGCTTGAGACAGGGCACACTCCACTATGGAAGCAAAGTCCTATTTTAATAAAGTATTAAAAGTCTGTAAGTAGACTGGAAAAAAGAGCAAACAACAGAAAAAAAAATCTGACCATAGAAACAAGGAAGATAAAAACACATACTCAGAAGAAGATAACAGACTCAAAGTTCCTATATCTAGAGGTTCCAAGAAAAAAGAAAATGGTCTTAGGCCATGGAACACTCAAAAGGATTATGAAAATCAAATAAAAGAGAGAGAAGAAAAATTAGAAAGAGAAATGAGAGTGATACAAGAAAATTATAAAAAATGAGTCAATACCTTGGTAAAAGATACACACACACACACACACACACACACACACACACACACACAAACAAACAAAATAGCAAAAAAAAAATCTTAAAAACAGACTAAATCAGATGGTAAAAAAAAAAAAAAAGAATACGATGACAAGGAAGAGAGAAGAATGCCTTGAAAAGCAGAATTAGCCAAATGTGGGAATAAAGCACAAAAAATTCACTGAAAAAAAAACTCCTTAAAAAGTAGAATTGGTCAAAAAAAAAAAAGGGAGGTAGTAAGGCTCACCAAAGAAAATAAGTCCATAAAAATTAAAACTGGAAATTAGAATTTTCAAGAAGCAATAAAACAACAACAACCAAAAAAAAAAAAGAAAGAAAGAAAGAAAGAAAAGAAAAGAAAAAGAAGACAGTGTGAAATATCTCATTAAAAAATTAACCTGGAAAATAGATCCGGGAGAGATAATATAAAAATTGTTGTTTGTCCTTTGTTCTTCTTTTTCCTCAAAGGATTATTTTCTTCTTTAAGACTCTGCATCTCTTTTTCTGGTTAGTTAACATTTTTTCATAATATTCTTGCTTTTCTTAGATGGTTTTTGTTTTTTTTTTTCTCTCAATCTCTCTCATTTGATTTTAAATTCTTTTTGATTTCTTTAAATTTTCTCTGGACAGGAAGCCATTTAATATTACTCTTTGGGGTAGAAGACCCAAAAGACCCATTACAAGGGAGGGAAAAAAGGCAGGGGCGTAAGCATTTTCTGAAGTTTGATCTCATCAGTTTTGGCTCTAAGGGGGAATGATTTAATCATTCCCTATTAAAAAAAAAAAAGTAGAAGGAGAAAGAGGAAAAGAAAAGGGAGGGAAAGGATAGAAAAGAGGACAGAAATATTAGGGGGGAAAGTAAGAAAGGAGGGGAAGGGTTGATAGGGCATAAGATAGTGAGTGAGGTGGGTAAAAAAACACTACTAAGAACAAAGTGAAAGGAGAGAACAAGAGTATATACAGAGGGAAAAGGAGGATGGAGGGAAATATATAGCAGGTAATCATAACTGAAAATGTGGATGGGATGAGCAAAAGTAAAAACAGATCTTATTAAAAGAAATAGGGAAGGAAAGGACATCTCAATAAAGAATACCTTAAATAATGAAGTAGTAATGATACTAAATGTGTATGCAGCAAGTGGTAGAGCAGGCAAATTCCCAGAGAAGATTTTAAGCCAGTTACAGGAAGAAATATACAGAAAAACTATTCTAGTGGAGGACTTCAACCTTTCCCTCTCAGAATCAGACAGCTCTAAACACAAAATAAACAAGAAAGAAGCTAAAGAGGTTAATAGGATCCTAGAAAACTAAATATGATAGATCTCTGTGGAAAATTGAACAGGGACAGAAAGGAATACACTTTTTTCTCAGCAATACATGGCACCTACACAAAAATTGACCAAATATTAGGGCATAAAGCCTTTACAATCAATTGCAAAAAGGCAGAAAGTAAATGCTTCCTATTTAGTCCACAATGCAATAAAATATTATATTCAATTGTATGAATGTTTATACATATTGGATTTAACATATATTTTAACATGTTTAACATATATTGGATTGCTTGCTATCAAGGGGAAGAAGTGGGAGGAAGGAGAAGAAAATTTGAAACACAAGGCTATGCAAGAGTCAATGTTGTCAAATAACCCATGCATATGTTTTGAAAATAAAAAGTTTTAAAAATAAAAAAATATATATATGTAAAATATATTCAATAAAAGGCTAGAGAAAATAGATGAAAAAACTAATTGGAAATTACATAATCTAATTCTACCACAAATCATAGAAACAATATATAATTTCAACCAAGAGAATGATAATAGTGAGATAGCATACCAAAAACTATGGGATGCAGCCAAATCAGTTCTTAGGGGAATTTTTATATCTCTAAATAGTTACATAAAGAAAATAGAGAAAGAGGAAATAAATGGATTAGGCATGCAATTAATAAAGCTAGAAAAAGAACAAATTTAAAACTGCCAATTAAATACCAAATTAGCAATTTTGAAACTCAAAGGAGAGATTAATAAAATAGAAACTAAGAAAACTATTCTTTTCTTATAAAGAAATACTAACAATATTAATTGTTATTAATACAGAAATAAATAAGAATACTATAAAGAAAACTAACAATTGATTTTATAAAAAATAACAAAATAGATAAATCTTTGATTGCTTTGATCAGAAAAAAGAAAGAAAAAAAAATAAAATCACCAGTATTAAAAATGAAAGAGATGAACTTACCACCAATGAAAAAGAAAGTAAAGCAATAATTAGGAGCTATTTTGCCTGTCTATAGCAGCATGTCTGACAATATAAGCTAAATGGATAAATATTTATAAAAAATATAAATTTCCCAGATTAACAAAAGGAAATAAAATACTTAAATAGTCCCATCTTAAGAAAAAAAAAAAATGAACAAGTCATTAATGAACTTCCTAAGAAAAAATCTCCAGAGCCACTTAGATTAACAAGGGAATTCTACCAAACATTTAAAGAGCAATTAATTCCAATACTACGTAAAATGTTTGGAGCAATAGGTAAAGAAGGATTACTGCCAAATTCCTTCTATGACACAAATATAGCACTAATACCTAAACCAGGAGGGACCAAAACAGAGAAAGAAAATTACCAACCAATCTCCCTAATGAACATTGATGCAAAAATTTTAAATAAAATGTTAACAAAAAGATTACAGTAATTTATTAGCAGGACAATACACTATGACCAAGTGAGATTTATACCAGAAATTTAGGGCTGGTTCAATATCTGGAAAACTATTACTACAATCAACCATATCTACAACAAAACCAACACAAAGCATATGATAATCTCAATAGATGCAGAAAAAACATGATGAAATACAGTACCCATTCCTATAAAAATACTAAAAAGCATAGGGATAGAGTGAGCTTTCCTTAAAACAATAAGCAGTATATATCTAAAACATACAGCAAACATTATTTGTAATGGAAAAAACCTGGATAAATTCCCAATAAGATCAAAAGTGAAACAAGGATTTCCATTATCACCACTATTATTCAACATTGAACTAGAAATGTTGGCCTTAGCAATAAGAAAAGAAAAAGAAATTAAAGGAATTAGAATAGGCAATAAGGAAATAAAGCTATCACTCTTTGCTGAATGATATGATGATATACTTAGATAAACCTAGAAAATCATCCAAAAACCCACTTGAAGCAATTCACAGCTTTATCAAAGTTGCAGGATATAAAAAAACTCACAAAAATCATCAGCATTTCTATTACTGACAAAGCCCATTAGCAAGAGATAGAAAGAGAAATTACATTCAAAATTAATGTAGACAAAATAAAATACTTGGGAATCTGCTTGCCAAGACAAACCCAAAAACTTTATGAACACAATTATAAAACACTTCTCACATATATAAAATCAGATCTAAACAATTGGAAAATATCAATTCTTCATATCTAGGCTGAGCTAATATAATAAACATGAAAATTCTGCCCAAATTAGTCTACTTGTTCAGTGCCATATCAATCAAACTGCCAAAGCATTATTTTATAAAAATAATAGCAAAATTCACCTGAAGAACAAAATGTCAAGAATATCAAGGGAATTAATGAAAAACATACAAAGGATGATGTTTTAACAATACCAAACCTAAAACTATATTATAAAGCAGCAGTCATCAAAGCCATTTGGTACTTCCTAAGAATAGTGTAGTGGATCACTGGAATAGATTAGAGACACACAACATAATAATTAAGCCCTATAGCAACCTAGTGTTTGATAAATCCCTAAACTCCAGCTTGTAGAACTCCAGTGTAGAATTCACACTTTTTGACAAAAACTGCTGAGAAAACTGGGAAAAAATGTCTCTCACCCCATACCAATATAAGGTCAAAATGGATACATGATTTGGACATAAAGAATGATACCATGAATAAATTAGGAGAACAAGGGATAGTTTACCCATCAGATCTTTGGAGAAGGGAGCAATTTATAATAAAGAAGAACTAGAGAACATTATGAAAAGCAAAATGACAACTTTGATGTACATTAAAAAGTTTTTGTACAAACAAAACCAACAAAAACAAGATTAAAAGGGAAGCACAAAGCCGGGAAAAAAATATTTTTCTGATTTTTCTGATAACCAGTCTTTCTGATAAAAATCTCATTTCTAAAATATATAAAGAAATATATCAAATTTATAAGAATGCAAGTCATTCTCCAATTGATAAATGGCTAAAGGATATGAATAAACAATTTTCAAATGATAAAACTAACATGAAAAAATGCTCTATATCACTATTGATTAAAGAAATGCAAATTAAAACACTTCTGAGATACCATCTTGAACTTTTCAGTTTGGCTAAAATGATAGGAAAGGATAATGATAAATGTTGGAGGGGATGTGGAAAACTGGGACACTGATTCATTGTTGGTGGTATTATTAAATGATCCAACCATTCTGTAGAACAATCTGGAACTATGCATAAAGGGTTATAAAATTGGTCATACCCTTTGACCTAGTAGGGCCATTACTGGATATATATCCCAAGGAAATCATAAAGGAGGGAAAAGTACCCAACATGTGCAAAAATGTTTGTAGCAACTCTTTGTGTGGTAGAAGAGAATTGGAAAAGGATTGGATGTCTATC
The DNA here is from genome assembly GCF_016432865.1 of Antechinus flavipes. Lineage (NCBI taxonomy): Eukaryota > Metazoa > Chordata > Mammalia > Dasyuromorphia > Dasyuridae > Antechinus > Antechinus flavipes. Next base: position 185,464,595 of record NC_067399.1, on the reverse strand, counting down.
AATTGGGGAATGGCTAAACAAGTTGTGCTACATGAAATATTATTGTTTTATAAAAAATGATGAACAAGCTGAAAATAGAAAGGCCTGGAAAGATTTACATGAACTGAAGCTGAGGGAAAAAATTAGACCAGGAATACATTATACACAGTATCAGTGTGTGATGATCAATGATCTTGAGAAAGATCTAGCCCATTAACACCAAGATATTTTCTAGGTTTCAGTGATCAAAATTTACATTTCTTTGAGAGAGCACCCACAGGTTTAAGTGGATAATATTTAGACTACCTAAAAGCCATGATAAAAAAAAAAAAAGAGCCTAGACAGCATTTTTCAAGAAATTTTCAAGGAAAACTGCCTTGATATTCTAGTATTAGAGAATCTATCAGAAAATAGAAAATGAAAGAATGTGTCAATCACCTTCTCAAAGAGATCCCCAAATGAAAACCCCCAGCAATATGATAGCCAAATTCCAGAACTCCCAGATCAAGGAGAAATTATTGCAAGCAGCCAAAAAAAAATAATTCAAGTATAGTAAAGCTACAATTAGCATAGCACAAAATTTAGCAGCTTCTACATAAAGGATACAAGGACTTGAAATATGATATTTCAGAGGGCAAAGGAGCTAGGATTACTACCAAGATTCATTTGATCAGCAAAATTGAGTATAATGCATCAGGCTTAAAAAATGGATATTCAATGAAATAGAAAACCTATTTTTGATGAAAAGAACAGAAGTGAATAAAAAATTTGACTTTCAAATATAGGACTCAAGAGAAGCATAAAAAGGTAACTAGGAAAAGGAAGTCATAAAGGACTTAATAATATTGAACTATTTACTATCCTATATGGGAAGATGATACCTATAAGAACCTTCTCATTATTAGAGTACTTAGAATATATATAGACAGAGGACATGAGTGTGAGTTGAATGCAAAGGAATGATATTTTAAAAAAATGAAAAATTAAGGGATGAGAAATGTATTAGGAAAAATGTAAGGGAGTGATAGAATGGGATAATTATATCACATAAAAGAGGAAAGAAAAAGCTTTTACAGTAGAGCAATTGAGACAAGGTTATAAATTGAAGCATACTTTTAAAAACTAATTTTTAGGGTTTTTCTGAGGGGAGTCAATGTTTTCTTTTACAACATGAATACATTTTTCCCTTCTACATAGATCTGATGGATAAACTATTTCTTGCTCTCCAAATTTGCTTATGGTATCACCCTTTATGTCTAAATAATACATCCATCTTGATCTTTTCTTGGTATACCATGTGAGATAATGATGTATGTCTAATTTCTGCCATAGTATTTTCCAATATTCCCAGCAGTTTTTGTCAAATACTGAGTTCCTATCCCAGAAGCTTAAATCTTTGAGTTTATCGAGTAGATTACTCTAACATTTACTATTGTGTCTTGTGTATCTAATCTATTTCATTTATCTATCTCTCTATTTCTTTTCTAGTACCAAATAGTTTTGATGACTACTGCTTTATAATATAGTTTTAGGTGTATTATGGTTAAGTTTTTCTCCCCAGTAATTCCTTTGATATTCTAGACCTTTTGTTCTTCCAGCTTCCAGATTTTTTGCCATCAGTATAAAATATTTTTTGCGTAGTTTGTCTGGTATGGCACTAAATAAGTAAATTTATTCAGGTAGAACTGTCATTTTATTATATTAACGTGACCTACTTGTAAGCAATTGATATTTTTTCCAATTGTTAGATTTGATTTATGTGAAAAGTATTTTGTAATTGTTTCCAGATAGTTTCTGGGACTATTTTGGCAGGTAGACTCCCACCCAAATAGTTTTAGGGCTTTTCAAACTACGGCCCATAGGCCAGATGCTTCAGCTGAGGACATTTATTCCCTTCACCCAGGACTATGAAGTTTCTTTATTTAAAGGCCCACAAAACAAAATTTTTGTTTTTACTATAGTCTGGCCCTCCAACAGTCTGAGGGACAGTGAACTGACTCCCTATTTAAAAAGTTTGAGGACCCCTGGATATTGTCTGCAGTTTCTTTAAATGGAATTTACCTTTTTATCTTGTGATGCTGGGCTTTTGGGATAATGTATGGAAATTCTGATGATTTACTTTATAGTCTGATACTTTGCTAAAGTTGTTTCAAGTCATCTTTAATTAATCCTCTAGGATTCTCTAACCATACCATTATATCATCTGCAAAGAGTAATATTATTGTTTTCTTAAGGACTATTTTAATTGTTTTGATTTCTTTTTTTTATTATTGTAGGTAATATTTCCAGTACAAAATTGAACAATAGTGGTAATAATGGGCATGCTTGTTTGATCCCTGATCTTGATGAGAAGACTTAATTTATCCCAGTTACATAAAAATGCTTCTTGATGATTTTAGATAGATATTACTTATTATTTTATTTAAAATCTTTGTATCAACATTCTTGAGGAAAATTGGACTATAATTTCTTTCTCTATTTTGCTCTTCCTGGTTTAGTTACTAATGCCATATTTGAGTCATAAATGAAATTTAGTAGGATTCCTTCCTACTATTTTCCCAGAGTTTATATAGTATTGTATTTCATTGTTCTTTAAAGATTTGGGTAAATCCCAAAATCCATCTTGTTCTGAAGATTTTTTTTCCCTTGAGAATTCAATGATGACTTGTTCAATTTTCTTTTTCTTTCTTTCTTTTTTTTTTTTAAATACTTATTTAAGTATTTTCTCCCCTGGTTAATCTGGGCAATTTGTATATTTTTTGTAAATAGTCATCCATTTTGTTTAGATTGTCAGCTTTATTGGAATATTATTGGGCAAAATAACTTCTAATTATTGCTTTAAATTCTTCTACATTGGGGATGAAGTCATTCTTTTCATTTTTTTTTTCTGTTAATTTGGCTTTCTTCTTTCTTTAAATCAAATTAAATTTATTTTATTGGTTGTTTTCATAAAACCAGCTTTTAGTTTCTTATTAGTTCAATAGTGGGGATATTTTTGCTTTCAATTTCATTAATCTCATCTCTGTTAGAATTTGTGATTTGGTATATAATTAAGGATTTTTAATTTGTTCTTTTTCTAGCCTTTTTAAATACATGGCCAATTCACTGATCTTCTCTTTCTCTATTTTATTCATGTAAGCATCTGGAGATATAAAATTTTCCCCAAGAACAACTTTGGCCATATCCTATATATTTTGGCATGTTGTCTCATTATTATTTTTATTTTTGATGAAATAATTGTTTCTCTGGTTTGTTTTTTGACACACTCATTTTTTATGATTAGATTATTTAAGTTTCCAATTAATTTTTCAATGGCTATTTATTACTCAAAATTTTTGTTACATCATCTGAAAAAGATGGATTTAATATTTTGCTTTTCTGCATTTTATGGTGATGTTTTTAATGTCTTAATACATAGTTAAATGCATGGTCATTTTTTTATGTAAGGTGTCATATATCACTTATAAAAATGTATATTCCTTTTTATCCCCAATCGGTTTTCTCCAGAATCTGTCATATCTAACTTTTCTAAAAAATTTTTTTCACCTTCTCAAAACTTTCTTGCTTATTTTGTGATTAGATTTATCTATTTCTGGAAGGGGGAGATAGAAGTCTCCCACTAGTAGAGTTTTGCTGTCTATTTCTTACTCTAATTCATTTAACTTCTGATCTAAGAATTTGGTTGCTATGCCACTTAGTACATATATGTTTTTTTTTGTTTTTTTGGTAAGGCAATGGGGGTTAAATGATTTGCTCTGAGTCACGAAGCTAGTAAGTGTCAATTGTTTGAGGCCAAATTTAAAATCAGGTCTTTTTGTATTCTAGATATGGTTCTCCATTCACTGTTACACCTAGCTGCTTCTATATATGTTTAGGATATTTTTAGAAAGATATAGTTTCCTTCCTTATCTCTTTTAATTAGAATTATTTTTGCTTTTTCTTTGTCTGAGATGAAGATTGCTTCACCAGCTATTTTTACATCAGCTGAAGAATAATATCTTCTGCCCTAACTTTTTACCTTTACTCTGTATATCTCTTTGCTTCAAATATGATTTTTGTAAGCACCATAATGTAGGATGCTGGTTTTTTATTCCATTCTGCTATCTGCTATTATTTTATAGGTGAATTCATCTCATTCACATTCATAGTTTTGCTTCTCTATATTTCCCTCCATCCTATTTTTTCCTCTGTGTACTTCTCTCTCATTTCCTTCCTCAGCAGAGTTTTATTTCTGCCCTCCTTCTTCCTTCCCTTTTATCAGCCTCCCTCCTTTCCCCCCACTTTTTTCATGCCTTTTCTCCTTCCACTTCTTTACAGGGTAAGAAAAACCCTGAATGTATGCTATCCTCTCTTTGAGCCAAATATTATGAAAGTAAGGATCAAATAATGTTCACATCCTCTCTTCCTTTTCTCTACTGTAATAGTTCTTTTAAGCTTCATATGATGTAATTTATCTTATTCAGCTTCCCTCTTTCCTCTTTCCTTACTAAAATTCTCTTTTAACTCCTTAATTTTTTTATATCATTACATCAAAGTCAACTTAGAACCAACCTTCTGTAAATGTGTATTTCTTTTTGGGCTGAAGATTAATTTACATTACAATTTTAGTCTTTCCATTGGACATTGTTGTCCTCTTCTGAGATTGTTTTCATTTTTTTTTTTTTTTTTTGCCATAGTAGCTTTCTTTGGTCAAGGCTCTTTTCTGTTTTTTTTTACTTGCTTTTTAGCCTATTTCATGACTTTTAAAACTGAGCTCTGATTCTGGGGCATAATCAGCACTGTATGAAGCTTTTTGGACTGAGGGTTCTTGGCTTTTTGCACTGGAGCCTCAGGTACTGATGGAGGCTAAGGTGCTCAGGAGCAACAAGTCTCTTTGTGCCTATTGTTTTGGGGCTCTGGGGCTGTCAGTTTACTTTCTGTGCTGGTGCTAGAGGCCTCATAACTGGCATAACTGGTATTCTGTGCCAGCAGCCTGCTTAGCTGAGAGAGAGAAACAGAGAGAGAGAGGTTGACAATGAAAACAATAAAAAAAAAAATAAGAGTATTGTAAGATGGTCCCTTTCAATCCTGGATTGCATAACAATTTTTATAACAGTCTCACGACTATTCCATAATAATACTCCATAATAAATCCATAATAAAATAAATTATACAAAGATAAACTCTAATGAATATAGGCCTCAGTTTCAGTTTATAGGCTAAATAATGCACCTGCAGTAGAATTTATTGATCTATTCATTCTAAGGATATGATAATTCCTGGTTTAACAGAGTACAAAGTATGTACATGTTGATCAAAACTCTTTATAAAACTTCTTGGAATCTTTTTAAAAAATTCTAATTTTATTCACTAAATAGAAATAACTATATGGATCCTTGATTAACATGATAGGAAATTTGATTGTTTATATTAATGTTCAAAAAATAGCATTTGGTTATAATTAAGATCATTTTACTTTCCTTTATAACTTTGAAAATTATTCCTTTAAGTTAAATTTGAAATTTAAATTGTGATATGTTTTAGTTACTTTTAAACAGGTATTTCACATCTTTTTAAAGGTCTTGATGATGGAGTTGAAATATTTTACATATAGTTGAATGTGTCAGATTCTTTTGAAAACTTAAAAGAATCAAAAGCAGCCTTTCTAGCATTTGAAATAGATTCCTTCCTGGACTTTGAGTCAAAAAATCCTAGTTGATTAAATTCACTGTCTATGTTACACTGTACAGAGTGCTTCTCTTATTTTTCCCTTAGTTGTTTCCTTTATAAAGTGAACATATGAATAGCATGGCATAAATCATCAAGGGAATAATACATGTAAATCTTAAATATAATATAAATGCTTTTGTTATTACTATTAATAATTATTTTTTCCTTATTGTAATCTTATGATCCATGACTAAAGGAATATGTAGACTTGATACATGTGACTCCCCAATGCTCTTTAAATTTTAGTCAAAATGATCCATTTGCTGTTCCTCATACATCCCTTTTCATCTTTTTCCTGTATTTGTTCATGCTATTGTTCACCACTGCTGGGATAAATCCTTTCTAACCCCATGCCCTAATCTCTCTCAAAGTTCAGCTCAAATGTTTCTTTCTACAAAAGGCTTTTCTCCACTCCTCTTGGACCCAGTTTTTAGTATTCTCCTCTCCCTATCATAATATTTTGTATTTATTTCCTATGTGTTTTATATTTATTGATCTGTATTTATATTGTTTCTCTTCCTGAAGACTGCAAACTCCTTGAAACAAGTATCATTATGCTTTGTGACCATAATCTTAGAACATTGGAACGGTACTTGGTCTCACTAATGCTTTTAGATTAATGAATCAGCCTTCTAACATTTCATTTTTACCCACAAGTATTTACAGTTCTTTGTCAGTCTGTATCTTAAGAAGGAAAAATGACTCCTGTGCCTCATGTTCTATATATGTCTTTTCTAAAAAAAATAATAATGGGGCAAATTGCTTATGTGGGGAAATAAAGTTTATTTATTTCCCCTGCACTCTGAAATCTAAGTTGACTTCAAACTTGCTCACGCAGAACTATTCTCTGGACTCAGTTCTGACTATTCACAGACACACTAGCAGAAAATCATTTAATCTGAGATTAGAAAATAAGTTGATCAATAAAGAACTGAAATTTTGCCCAGTGTCTAATGTGTGTAAATGCCACAGTAGAAAACCTAGCCAAATCTATCTTTTGGACAATAAATGATTACATGATCTAATTAAGACATGATAAATGCACACATCTTCTAGAGACTTGGGCCTTTTACCTGATAGAAGTGGCTAAAGTCGCCAAGTCTAAAGAAGCTCAGAGTTAAAACTACACTGTTCTCACAGGGAACTAACCAAAGGGTTATTTTCTTTAAAAAAAAAATTACTGACAAAGAGAATAAACATCAAAAGGATGAAGTTTTCTAGGCAGAAGCCTCTTGCTGCTTCCTTGTAGTTTGTGTCAGGAAATGGGCTGTGCCCTTGATCTCTACTTTTATGTGCTCTGCTTTGAAAAAAAAAATGCTCCAAGTTGACTCATAAATTCGTAGAAAATCCTCTTGTTTATCCCTACACTTTCCATTAGTGTGGTGTAACATGAAGGTCCCTGGATGGGGAATAAAAAGATTAGAGTTCAAATTTTCCCTTTGCTATTTACTATGTGACCTTAGGCAAATTACTTAATCTCTCTCGCTATCTTTTCCTAATTTTTCTTTTATTTACTTTTGGGATTTCTGTCTGTGCTTTGCAGATTCCTCTTTCCCATAAAGTAAAATGTGGATGATATAGAAAGCAAATAAGGCAAGAAGAACAAAACCCATAGTTCTTTCCATAGAATCTTTTTTCAACATGACCTTGTGAATCAATAACTAACCTCAGCAAAGGGGAGACTTGGGTTTTATTCCTGTTTTTAACATCTGTTGTTTGTATTACTCAATTAAGTTACCTGATTTCTTCACATTCTAGGGAACATTCTAAGACTATAAATTACTGAATAAAGTGCTGATCTGCTTTGTTAAAATGTGTTTCTAACCTAAGTGTAAAAGTGTAGATCCAAAGAAATTCTTTCTGCCAAAAATAAAACAAATATAATCTGAGCCTCACTAAAAATTCTATACAGATATTTTCATGTACATTAGACTACTGAGGAAACTGAGGCATTGATATGTTAAGTGATCTGCTCAAGGTCAGAGAGATAATTAGTGACATAATCTTAGAAGTAGATCCCTTAACTCCTTGTCCTTAACTTCCTCCCTTCCATTATTATTACATTCTTTTCTTCCATGAGAATTATCAAGAAATCCAATGGGATTTTCTACATGACTTTTCATCCAAGCCTAAAACACACTATATTTTTTTAGTATTTTCCTCAAATAACTAAGTCATTTTTTTAAAATGAAAACTCACTTTGATTTATTATAGTGGCCACATTAATCCAGCTGTGCTGTGAATTGAATGTGTCAAGGAGTCAGTTACCTAGCCAGTGACCTTATAAACTGGGCAAATCCATTTTTGTACAGTAACTAATGTTTGAAAGCAGAAAATAACAGTTCTGTATGTAATTTCTACTAGCTTGACCAAAAATTACTTTCACAATTTATTTCTTAAAAAATATACTTTATAAAAACAAGTTTTTCCTGACTACCAACAAGTTAGTGAATGTTTTTCAACTTTCTTGTTTTCTTTCTCTCCTTCTCTTTTTCTCCTTCCTTCCTCGCTGCCTCTCTTTCTCTCCTGCCCTGCCCTGCCCTGCCCTCCTCTCCCCTGCCTCTTTCCTTGTTTGTATGTCTCTGTCTGTTTCTCAGAAAATGTTTACACACACACACACACACACACACACACACATATGTTTTTCAAATCTTTTTGATATAAGGGATTACAGCTCACACCTTACTACTACTGCCAAAATATATAATATTCTTTAATGTAAATTCCATATAGCCAATTTATTTCATAGAATACTTTCAGTGAATTTTGCAAAATTATTATATGCATAGTCAATCTATAGTTTCAGTTCAGTCATGATTTGATAAATGGAGTTGTATCACAATCCTTTCATTTTCCTAATAAATTATCATTAAATCTGATATGTGATCTGTTAAATATTTCTCACCCTCATATAAATTATCTTCATTAAAGTGAAACCTTTTTCACCTTCAGCACTACTGATTATAATTATGCTACCTATCATTTTAGCTTTTTGAATAGCTGTAGGAGTTGGAACATTGTTTTATTTGACCTTTTTATATATGAAATCCTGAAAATCATTTAAATCAATTTTATATTTTAAAATTTCACTTTAATAATATGATTAAAAAAAAAAAACTGGGTATCCCTAATGATGTTAGTGGTTTGCAAAAGCAAGTAGATAATTATAGTAAATCAAAATAATTAAAAATGCTTTTATCCTTGTATCTATCTAAAAACTATTTTCTGGTAACATAATCCTGGTAAGTTTATTACATATAATTACTCTTATTAAATAGATTATTTTTAGACATATGTGACAATCAAATCTTCAACTTGACATTCATGCTTTCTAGTAACAATTTAAAAATTTTCTGGAACTCTTGGGTGTTTATTTAATTTTTTGTACTTTCTGAATATTAGTTGATCTTTACTACAATAAATGTCCTCAAGTTTTAATAAAGAGTTCTCAAGAATGTTAATCATTAAGGCAAAATCTTGCAATAAATGAATGTTAGCTAATTCCTTTGCCAATCCAGAAGAAGAAGAATGAAAAAAAAAGTCCGTACGATATTAGGGGAGTGAAGCCAAGATTCAAGTTACTTTAGCTTTCCTAATTTCCCTTGAAAACCACATGAAGCTAAGCCTCTGAACAGAGTATGTCTATTCTCTTTCTCTCTCTGTTTCTCTCTGTCTCTCTGTCTCTCTGTCTCTCTGTCTCTCTCTCTCTCTTTCTCTCTCTCTTTCTCTCTCTCTTTCTCATACACACATACACAAAGGACCTTGGTGCTCAGAGCTATATGGGAAACTTAGAACAGCTCTCCATTTACACCAGAAGCAGCACTAGATCATAAAAATCATAAAATAGAGGAAGAAAAGAGAAAGAAAGAAAATAAGCAAGAAACAGAAAAGAACCTTAAAAACAGAAAACTACTCTGGTGACAAGGAAAACCAAAACACCAATTCAGAAGAGCATAAAATTTCCACAAAGGAAATCTCAAAGAGTGATAAGAATTGGTCTGAGGTCCAAAAAGGCTTCTTGGAAGTATTCATAAAAGATTTTAAAAAGCAAATAAGAGAGATAGGAGGAAAAAATGGGGAAAGAAACAAGAAATATGCAAGAGAGAGTCAATAACTTGGAAAAGGAAGGAAAAAATTGATTGAAGAAAACAATTCCTTAAAAACACAGCTTTCCAAATGTTAAAAAAAAAAAAAATCCACTGAAGAAAACAACACCTTGAAAAGTAGAATTAATCAAATGGGAAAAGAACTACAAAAACTAACTGAAGTAAATCATACATTAAAAGCTAGAACCAGGAAAATGAAAGCTAATAATTCTATGAGACATCAAGAATCAGTCAAACAAACTAAAAAGAATGAAGAAAAATGAAGAAAATATAAAATATTTCATTGGAAAAACAGCTGACTTGGAAAACAGATCCAGGAGAGACAATTTTAAAATTAGCAATCCACCTGAAGGCCATAACCAAAAAAAGAGCCTGGATAGCATTCTTCAAGAGATCATCAAAGAAAACTGCCTTGATATATCTAGAAACAGTGGGGGAAATAATCATTCAAAGAATCCACTGTTCATCTCTGGAAAGAGATCCCACAAGGAAAAGCCCAAGAAAAATTGTTGCAAAACTCCAGAACTATAATATCAAGATAAAAATACTGCAAGTTGCCATACAAAAACAGTTCAAATATCAAGGAGAACAGTCACAATTACCCAGAATCTGGCAGCTTCTATAAAAAGGATTGGAGGGTCTGGAATACCACATTCCAGAAGTCAAAGTACTTGTGTAAATCAACTATCCAGCAAGATTGAGCATCATTTTTCAGGGGAGGAGCTGGATCTTCAGTTAAGTAAGAGATTTTCAATCATGTCTAATTAAAAAAAAAAAAAAAAAAACCAGAACTAAACACAGGACTCAAGAAAAGTATAGAAAGATTGAGGTTAGAAAATGTCCATACAATATCAGTATGCACCCATTAGATAGTAGTAGCATAGTAAACTACATAGCACCTATTTTTATCTCACTACTTGAATAAAAATTTTCAGTTTCAAGTTCTCTAGCTCCCATTTCTAGTTTGGCTGATTTTTTATTAGATGGGTAACAAATAGAATAAACTTCAACAGATATATTTTAAGTGATTATATTTCAATGAGTTCAGATATCAAATCCAAGTGGATATTGTATCCAAGTGATAATTGTAATTTAACAAATGTCAAAAATAATTATAGAGTAATTTTCCAATATCTTTGTAGCTATTCCAGATTTCCTTTCCAGCATTGCATTACCACCATCAGGGCAAATTACAGTTAAAGTTCACTATCAAATATTAATTATTAATAGCACAATCAAGTAAAATAGATCAAAATGTATTGAAAATGTACTGTCCTGTCATTGACAACTATTATTTAGCTGGGTTTAACAACTGACTCATAAAATACCCAAAATTTAACAGTCAATCCTCTAAAACCAGTAAAAGCCATTTCCAAGCCAATCCAAGAACCAACATATTCTTCAAAGCTGGTATAACTCACTTTAGCTTGATGATCTTTATCTATATGATAGGGAAAATAATGGTACCTGCCTGACAAGATGGTTATTTTTGCCACTATGTTACTTAAGGTTTTGAAAGACTTCTATGATATAAATGTGAATTAATGTTATTATTCAGATATTGTTTTGAACCTGTAATTGCATTTGTTTAGAGAAATCTCCATCTCCAGTACTTAATACCTTTTACCAATGTTGAACAATAGGTACTCTGCATTATACAGTATTAAAGAGTTGCCTGTGACACTGAGAAGACACAATGACTTGTTCAGAATATACATCAGAGATAGAACTCAAATCCATTTATTACTGCTTTGGAAGCCAGTATTTTCAGTGCAGTATATCATACTACCTCTCATGGATTATGCATAAGTACTGTTATGTTGTATTACTAGTATTACTTAAAAATGTATCTGATCAGATAAGCATAATTTTCAAATTTGGCTGATCTTTAGTTGTCTGACTATTGCTAGTGAGATATATTCTGTCATATGGTACCTTGGGTGTTCATAACATTTCTGGAATGTTAGATCTCTGATGTAGTGCATTTTATTGAGCTGGTTGTAAATCTGGCTCTTAATTCACAGTTTTAATGTTGTTTCTTGTTGGATTTATAAATTAAATCTTTTTTCTCCTAGGATTTTTTGTAAAACCAAAATAATGACTTTTTTTCAATTCTCTGATGTTTCCCATAATGAATTAGCAAATATCTTCATTAATGTTCTCCATTTTCTGCCTTAGTCTGCTCATTATGGACTGTAACACTTTCTGAAAATGTTTTTAAGTTTCTACATATAGATGTGCTTGAGATACATATACATTTTCTCTTCAGATGATTTGATCACATTACTGATCACAGTAAAAAATAGCCATTTCTTGGGACTTCAGAATATAATAGAGAAATGAAATTCCCAATGTGTTCATAAGTCTAAGAATCTTTTGTGACCTCTTTGTTAAGTGAATATTCAACAAGTGATATTAATAAGCAGCAAATTTAAATGGGTTGAAGGTCCATCTTCTCTCAGTTCTCTGGTGGGTGCACTAATGAACAATGAATGAGATAGTATCATAAAAAATGACAATAAAATTTTCTTTCTATAACCGTAGAATTTATCTCCCATAAACATATGTTGGAAAGCATGAACTTGAATCTGGATCTCACATTAGGCAAGCTATACGTAAGGGTGATATGCATTTACACATGAGATATACATAAATTGGATGAAATATGTAAATATAAATGCATACTTTGGAAAATCTAACAGGACACATGCACAGGAAATGCATATAGATGGGTCACATGTATTACATGATTATTTCATTCCTTTGGTACTGCTGCCAGTCTCCTGGTGATGTTATCATATTGATCTATGCCAGGCCTATTTATAAATAGACATTAATCTTCCCTGCTCTTCATTATATGCTTTTATACCTTCCAACAGGCTTCAGTGACCTATTTATGTGCAGGGTCACCTAATACTCTGTTTACCATTCACTGGAAATGCTGTGATTTATAAGACTGTATTGCATGGTTCTATTTTCAGATAGCACTTTCTTCCTCCTACAAAGACTATGGCACCTTGAGCTAATAAATATGAATCCTTTCCTTCAACCAAATTACAATAGAAGTCAACAGATGCTGAAATTATCATCACATCTCTTACATTAATACTATCTCCTCTGATTTAGTTCACCACTCAATTGACTTACCTATTAGTTTTTAATTCTTAATTCTCATCTTACATACTTGGCTGATGCAAATATTCCCCATAGCTTGTCTTAAAAAAAAACAAATAAATAAAATAAAGAAACGAATTTAGTGAAACTGTGATGAGAGAACTTTTTTTTTCCCCCTAATATACCATAAAATCATTGTTCCTCTTCTGTACAAATTGTGATGGTTGGGAAGGTTTGAAAGGATAGCAATGATTTGTGACCTTTGTTCTACTTTATCTCAGCAACAAATCCACATTTGGTCTTTCTCCTGTCTCTTTCCATTTGAGGCAATTTTCCTAGTATAGGGGGAGCCCACCTGACCTAGTTCTTAGACTTCAGGTCCTTTTCCTTTGCTACATTTTCTCTGTCAAGAAGTTGTTAATTTTGTAGTAGGTGGAGGTCATTTTAGTTCAAATGTCCAGAAATGATTCATGCATTACTGCCTCACTGTAATATTTTTACCTGTATGACCTTGGTCTAGTCATTTGATTTCACTGGAACTCACTTTCTAAATCTGTAAAATGAAGAGTTGAACTAGATAATTTCTGTGTTCCCTTTTTGTTTCAGATATATATATATATAGTCCTATATTTGTAATCTCTGTGATATTTTATTTTACTAATGAATGTTTAGGTTTATCTGTCACTATATATACATACATATACACACACATTCACATAAATATTTTTTAATGGTATTTTTTTGTTACTTTGATCCATGGAATTTATATACAAACTTGTATTTACTATTATGTCTTGAAATAATCATAAAGGTTGATATTCAATACATTTTAAGGTTTATGAAATGTATGTGTACATACAGACAACATACATATATATGTATATATATATATACTAATTAGATATTATAAATGACTACATTTAGAGAGAAAGCATTTTAAAATTCTTTAGGACAGAGGCAGATTTTATAATTTTTTGTTTCTACTCAGAATTACAGCACAGTGATGGACACATAGTTCTCAATAAAATTTTTGACTGAGACAAAGCATTTTGTCATTAGAGAGAAAATATGAGAAAAGTATGACCAAAGGGGGAAAAACAATATTGCTTTCCAAAATTGCATATAGATCCATGACTTGATGATTCAATCAATCAAAATCTGTTGAGCTCTTGTATGTTGTAATGGGAAAAAAAGAAAAATCTCACTTAATTTTGAAATTAGAAAACCTAGATTTCATTCATTTGAATGAAGATATAGAAGTATTTTCAAGAACTATTGAGCGCAGAGCCTATAATTTACTTGCTGTGAGATCTTGAGTACATAATCCAGTTCTTTTTCTGTTTCCTCACCTGAAAATGAAGATAATGATGGCAATCTCACAAAGTAGTTATGAGAAAGGGAAAAACAAAACAAAACATTTTACCTCCTCAGAGGATCACATATTCATAGCTGGAAGTCATTTTCTGTTTCAAACCCTTCATTTATTCATAAAGAGATTGAATTTGACAGAGTTCAAATGACTTGTCCAAAGTCATGCAGTAAATAGCAAGTAAAGATTAAATTCAAGTCATCTTACCTCAAACTCACTGTGTATTCCATTATATCATACTTACTGAATCCCAAAGTCCTATAAAACTGTGAATTTATTTTGTGTGAACCTGTGATTACATTGGTATATGTCCTTATGTGGAAACTCTCTTTACCAATGCAGATATGTAACTGTTCTACAATTTTAAATTTAGAGAATGGCTTGGGAATACTGAAAAGTTAAATTATTTGTCCAGGATTACATAGTGAGCATGTATGACATGATATTTGAATCTAGTTCATGTTTCCTCAATAGCTAGCTCTCAATAAATTGGCTCTACATAGTATATGCTTAATGCTTGCTAAATTTAATTGAATCTATCATAACATTCCATTATACTAATGCTTCTCCGTGTGTTTTTATTATCCTTAGATGTAGCACACAAGGTTGGTGTTGACAAGGTCACAAAGTAAAAAAGTGATGGATAAAGAAGCCAAACATTGAAAAGAACATCAAAGTTTAGATTCTCTGGCATGTAAAGATGAAAGAGGAAAGGGAGTCAGATAAAAGTAGAATGAGCAGCCCAGAGGATTAGTATTGTTGAGTTCTCAGAATTCAGCAGGAAAGAAAGCTTTAAGAAAGTTTTAGTGAATGAAAAAAGCAAGTTGTCTGCAGCACTGTAATGGTGGGGGTTGTTAATGGGGAGAACTTGTGTGGTTGAGAATAAAACAGCTTGATACATGACTTTCTAGGAACTGAACTAAGATATTTTGGGTTGCAACTTTTTCTATAGTAATTTCTAGAATGGTGAACTTTATTCCTTGGGTGATGTTTTCTTTATAGAGTTTATATGAAAAATACTTGTAGTCAAGAAAGAGTTTCTGCTAAAAGGATGATTTCAAAATTCTTCTCTATCCTTTCTTCCCTCCACATACCCCTCTTACCACAGCTCTCTTTCTGGCCCAGATAATGCAAAAGTGAGGATTTTCCCACTAAAATTTTGCTTGATAAGATGAAGAATTGAATTTAGGAAAAAATCTAACTAGATGCTCACATGTGGCTCCTTAATCACATTTTATTTAAAATTTTTTTATCACTAGCTTTTGTTTTTATAATGATTTAATTCTCCAATATATCTTTCCCCTTTTTCCCAACCTAGGAGACAACCTTTGTGACATAGAATTTAAAATAAGGAAGAAGAGATAGTTCTGCAAAACTAATTGATGTTTTGAACTGAATCTCAGAATCCCTTAGTCACACATTAAAAGGTTATTCATTCTTTCTAATCACCTTTCTTTATAAAAGACCCAATTATGCCTCATTCCAAAAGAAACAAAGAAAAATCCTGAAAAGCAACAACTGTCCAAAGTTTTTATTCTTTCAATTTTTTCTTCTTTATATCGTCTTTATGAATTTTTCTATGACTTTCAAACTAACAATAATGTAACAGAACTTGTGGATCTCATTGGAATTAAATGTATTTCTTAGCCAGAAGGTAGATATTCCCTAGAGCTCTGGTTAGAGAGAGAAGAGACTAAGCCAGGAATTTTATAAGTGAAATAGAATACAAAATCATAAATTCCAATAGGGCTCAAATCTGATTCCCTTTCCATTTCCAGACCCATTCTGGGCAACTAGGGGAATGGTGATTGTTTCTCATGCTTAATAATTTAATTAACAAAATATTACGACCCATTCTGCCCCTGAATGGCTCCTTTACCTTTTGAGTCATAATGTCTATTGATCTGAAAAGGAAAGTTTCAGTTCACTGAGTATAACCTCTATACTCTTTCTCTACTGCTGTGCTTTGCTCTGATTCTTCCAGGATCTTCCCAGCTCAGGAGGTCCTCCAGGGAAGAATCATCAAGGTCATTTAGTCATAGCTCACTTCTGAAATGCCCTCTTTCTCAAATACCAGGGGATTTTTGTAATGCTTTGCCCTTTTAAAAACAATTTATATTCCTTAATCTGAATGTGCTTTTTTTTTTTAATTATTATTATCTTCTGGAAAAGTTTCCAATGTGACCATAATATCCCCATTTAATCTGTATGTATATGCCTCCTGATCTCCAAATTTTTTTGTGAAGATCCTTGTATCTGGAGGTAGTAACTTTAATATCTCTCTATTAATGAGTTCACTTTCTTCTTTATTAGGCTCGATAAATCCAAATTTAATCTCTTGTTTAGCTCATTTCTGCTCCAAGTACACCCTTTAGCTTTATCTTTCCTTTTTCCCTACATTGTCACAACTTGTCTTCTCTTTATTACCTTTTTAGGTCTGCACCACTTACTTAGTTTACTGTGAATTCCTTCCCTTAGAACTGCTCATCGGGGGCCTATGAAGAGTTGCAAGCTCAGAGAGGTACATTGAGTTGTCCAGGCTCACTCAGCTAATAGAGAGGAAGAAGAAGAATTGGGGTTAAGCCTGCCTATAAATTTAATGTTCTTCTAATTATCTCACAGTAGCCTCATGAGAATAAAGCACTATACAAATACAAGATGGTATTACTTAAAGTGTGGCATAATGGACCAAAAAATAGTTGGTTTACATAGTTTTTCATAAACAAATTTGCTCCATAGAGGCAACTTGGTTGAGTGGAAAGAATACTGGATTTTGAGTCAGAGGTTGTTATTCAACTGTGACTGACTCTTCATGAATCCATTTGGGGTTTTCTTGGCAATGTTATTGGATTGGTTAGCCATTTCTTTTTCTAGTTCATTTTACAAATGAGAAAACTGAGGAAAACAGGATTAACTGACTTGTCCAGGGAATCATAGTTAATGAGTGCCTAAGGCCAGATTTGAATTCATGAAAATGAGGTTTCCTGATTCTAATCCCAGTGTATATCTGCTGTACCTACAAAATTTTCTTTCCTTCCTTCCTTCTTTCCTTCTCTTTCTCCCTTCCTTCCTTCCTTCTTCCTTCCTTCCTTCCTTCCTTCCTTCCTTCCTTCCTTCCTTCCTTCCTTCCTTCCTTCCTTCCTTCCTTCCTTCTTTCCTTCCTTTCTTCCTACCTTCTCTACTTTTTTCCCTTCTCTTTCTCTCTCTATTTTATTTTCTCTCTTTCTTATTAGATACAAATCTTATTAGATTAGATTTTTTATTAGAACTAAAATTCCTTGTTGTTCTAAATATTATCTATCTGATACAAAGATATATATAATAGATAAGGGGAAGTATTACCTAATGCCCTAATGCATAGAGTCCTAGGTGTGGGCCTAGAATTAAAATTATCTATATTAAAATCCATTCCTTGGCAGTCATTAGATAGAAGATGATGAATGAGAAAAACTAAGTGAAGACATTTCATAAGGATGTGGCTTCAACCTATGCCCTAATTGTGACTTGAGATTTTGAAATAACAAGTTAAGCTATAGTTAAAAAGCAGGTGTTCAGTTGTCTTGAATGAACATTCCCCTTCTGTTTCTCCCAGCTCTTAATTAGTATTTAAGTACTTCTTTAAAGGCAATGATTTCTTTTCTTTTTTTTTTTTTTTTTTTTTTTTTTTTTTTTTTTTTTTTTTTTTTTATTGCAGGGGTAGATTTCCTGTTTAGAATTTAAGCCAGGACTCCCCCAAACAATGGGAGAAAAGGTAGAGGTGGGGGGTGTTCTTCAATTAATCTTGTGTTTTGCAATTTGTTCTTTAGGCTTCTTTACTGACAAAATAATATTTGTCAGATGGGAGTTGCCTTTTCTCCCGAGATCATAATAAATTCCTTTTTGTTTTTCTTACTATGAGACTATGATAGTCTCTGATTGATTTTATGGTCACTACTGTCCTACACAACTATGAGCCTATTATGATATTATATATTTATTTATTATATTTGTTATTATACACATAATATAACATTATATTAAACTGCTTGTATATTTGTCTATAAAATGAAGATATATTGTGATCTGTTGGGAAAAACTCCTTCACCTAGTTTATGTTAAGTGAAATATATCACTTCACAAATGACAATGAACAAAACAAAAATATCTGCCATGTCACTATATTTTTATGTGTGGGCTTTAGTTTAGAAGCAGCTGTAATAATGATAATGATGATGATAATTAGGACTTAAATAGCTCTTTAAAGTTTGCAAAGCAATTTTCATATATTTTATGATGCAAATACTATAACTTAACCCATTCCTCAGAAGGAAATTGAGGCTACAAGAGGTTTTGTAATTTTCTCACACTTATAGAGTTTATAAATATTTGAGGCAGAATTCAAATTCAGGTCTTCCAGATTGCTATTTGAGGAATGCTGTAATAACTAGTAAGCTCTAGAATTCCTAAATTGTATGTATAATGCTTAAATTCCCTTGATCTCTTCTAATTATTTATTTTAGTTGGATTAACAACATTTTTGACTATAATAGATTCTTAAGACTGATTCTAAGTCATAAAGAAGTTGTAATTTGTGTAAGTGGTAGAAGTTACTCCCTAAAATGAGATCACAATATTCAAAACATTAAAATTAGATCCATAACTCTACAAATCAATCCAATGTTTTAAAAATTAAGAATAGATTATAAGAAAAATATTATACATTTTTTCCCCCAAATAGATGATCAAAGTATTAACTAAATTCCAGAAGTTAGCTCAAAAATAAATTTGGTATGTTCTTAAATTAAGGTTAACTATACATATGTAAATAAGTAGTATTATTATTTTCATCTTTATCAAGAAAGTTTCTTCTTGTACCACTTCATATCTCTCAGATTGGCTAAGATGAGGGTAAAAGATAATAATAAGTGTTGTGGGATGTGGGAAAACTGGCACATTAATGCATTGTTGGTGAAATTGGGAAATGATCTAACCATTCCAGAGAGCAATTTGGAACTATAATCAAAGGATTATAAAATTGTGCAAACCTTTTATTCACCAGTGTTACTACTGGATCTGTATCTCAAAGAGATCACAAAAGAGGGGAAAAAAGTCCACATGTACAAAAATATTTTTAGCACCCTTTTTTAGTGGCAAAGAATTGGAAATTAAGTAGATGCCATTTGTTGGGAAATGACTGAATAAATTATGGTACAGGGATGCAATGGAATATTATTATTCTATAAGAAATGACAAACAGGGGGATTTCTGAAAAGCCTGGAAAGACTTACATGAACTGATGTTAAGTGAAATTGTACACAAAAACAACAAGATTATGTGATGATCAACTATGATGGACTTGGTTCTTTTCAACAATATGTTGATTCAAGGCAACTCAAAAGGTTTGTGATGGAAAAAGCAATCAGCATCCAAGAACTATGGAGACTGAATGTGTATAGAAACTCATTTTCACTTCTTTTGTTTGTTTTTTCTTTCTCTTGGTTTTCTCCCTTTTGGTCTGATTTTTCTTGCATAGCATGACACATATAGAAAAATGTTTAAAAGAACTGCACATATTTAACCTACATCATATGGTTTGCTATCTTGGGGAGATGAGAGAAAAGGGAGGGAGGAAGAAAAATTTGGAACATAAAGTCTTTTTTTTTTTTAATTTAATTTTATTTAATAATAACTTTGTATTGACAGAATCCATGCCAGGATAATTTTTATACAACATTATCCCTTGCAATCACTTATGTTTCATTTTTTCCCCTCCCTCCCTCCTCCTCCCCCCCCCCCCAAGATGGCAAGCAGTCCTATATATGTTAAATAGGAACATAAAGTCTTAAAAAATAATTGTTGAAAACTATTTTTATATGTATTTGAAATAATAAAATACTATTGAATTATTTTTTAAAGAAAGCTCCTATTTTTTTTTCCCCTTAAAGCATGTAAAAATTAATCCAGATCCTTCTCTAGGCTATAGTGCTGACTTCATAGGACTTTATCTACTATTCTGCTCACTTATGTTAATCTGCTACTCCCACATTTGCAGTAATTTTATGTATTATTGTCTTTCCACTTTAGAATGTAAATTCTTTGAGGACAAGTATTACCTTTCTTTCTGCTTGTATTTATATTTTCATCTCTTAGCACAGTACCAGGAACATAGTCATTCACTAACTGAGTTTATTGTATTAACTTTACAAAGGGAAGCCTGGCAGGTTTGTTGCCTAGATATAACCTTCAGATAAGTTCTTTTGGAATCTTGGTCTTTTAATTTTTAAAATGGAGATGGCATTATTACACATTAATATATTACAAAGTGGAGAATAGCAATAGGATATGTTGGAGCTGGAGAATAATTTTTCTGTTGAGAAATAACTTTGAAGAGTACAAATTACTTTTGGAATTATCTAATAATATTGTTAACATAGGTTGCAATTTATCATTGCCTACTTTCCAGTTTAAGTTTTATAAAACATATGGAAAACAACATATAAATGTAAGTTATCATCATTGTTATTAGTCATAATAGAAGTATATGAGCAAAACTAGTATTTAAATGTTTTCCTAACTATGTAATTTTATTCACTCTTTTCATAGAATCAGAATTTGAGAGTCATAAGAAATCTCAGTGGCCAACTAGTCAAACCCTTACATAGTTGAATCTTCACTCAAATGAGTGGAAAATCCATTACTTCTACAGACAAGCCTTAGATTTGAAAAATTAATTAGTTAGCTCATTTTTACTTACATTGAACCTTAGTAATGCCAGAGAAACTGAGGCAAGCTAGAGATTAGAGAGTCTTTAGTATTTTATTTGGGTTTCTGAGAGGGAGAGAGTCTGGAAGCAGAATAGAATCCATTAGTATTCTCTTAATTGAGCAGAATAGAAGAGGAAGCTGCTAATAGTACTTCTCTTTCCACATTCAGAGGCTTAGAGCAATTCTCACCTCTAATATTGTAATGCTGGAGAAACTGAGGCAGGATAGAGATTAGAGAAAAATTTAATATTTTATTTGAAATAATAAACTGAGACCAAATGGATCCATGGATTTGAATTTCATTATTCTAATTTGTATTATATTCATCTGTATATAATTTTATTTCTTGAGAGACTCTAAGATTTCTGATTACAGGGACTGTTATCTATCTTTGTATCTATGCCCAAGATAATTCATTACAAACTATAGGCTTAATAATGTTAATGGAGAAAATGTAATTGGAGTAGTACCAGTGAAGGTATACTGGTTCAGAATGAAAGAATCCAAGGTTCAAATCCTTTCTCAAATGCTTACAACTTGTCTGAACTAGGACTTAATCATTTTACTGCCATTAACCTTTTTTTCCCCCTTCAAGTAAAATGGACTAGGTGGTCTTTGACATTCCTTTGCCTGAGATGCAAATATTTAGCCTTGGGCTTTGGCTCTCATCCTCAACCAGATCTATGATCCCAAGATAAGAGACATCTATTCAAAGCAATTCCTTTGATGAGACTTTGTAGCCTACCTCACAACAAACTCTGCTTTTTAAAAACTACACATTTTACTTTGACTCCTTTTTAAACAAAAAATAAATGTTCAAGTATATGAACAAGAGAATAAGAAAATAAAAGCAGTTAAAATGAAAAAAAAAAACCCACTACCACCATCAACATAAACAACAAAATCCCTGACATATATTTTTGACTAGGAAATTTATTTTCTGATGATTTTTTACCTTCTCTACTATTTCCATAATACAAATTTGGTAATGTGACTGTGGCCCTTAATTATTTGGTAATAATAAATATGATTTTTGTTGTTGTTCTGCTTTCTTTATTCAGCAGTTTTGACTAGAATGTAAACTCCTTGAAGGTCAGGAACTGGTTTCCATTTCAATGGCTTTATTCCTGGTGAGTTTTAATATAGATTTAATAAATGCTTATTAATAGAATGGACAGACTAGCTGACTGACGTAGGACTAGGCTTGGAAAGAAACTCACAGATATCTAACAGTTACTAATGTAAGAAACAAAATATCTGACCAAGAACTCCACTAATTCACAGATGAATTCAAGAAAGATTTATTTTACATTCTTGCAAGAATGGGTGCCTAGGTGAATAAACATACCTTTGAAACTCCAAAGGTAGCATTTTATTTTCTATGCTGAACCACAAGTCCCTCCCTTGATTCCCCATTAATTGGATTTTACAGAAGTTACAAGACCTGAATCCTCATCCCTCATTATATAGCCTGTCCCTGTCCCCAAGGAGCTTACATTTTAGTAGGAGGAAAATAATGAGGAGGTCTAAGGGCAGAAAACAAAAGATTATTTTCAAATCTTGGGCCACCACCCTTAATTACAAAAGTTAGTCCCTACCTCATGAGCTTACATTTTTTTGGGGAAAGATAACTTCCACCCTTGATTATTCTTTGATGTCCTTTTAGGTTTCAGTTTTCTAATTTAAATTTCATTTCTCCAATTTAATCTTCATAAATATGGAAACCAAATAAATGTCCAAACATTTCTCACACCAAACCCACAAGGACACTTGGCAAGCCTGTTGATATATGATTAAGTCCTGATCCCTGACTCAGAGCATGTAGTGACCCGTCCAGCAGGTCATCTAAATGTGGGTCTCGAGGTGGACATTGCCTGTAAGGCTAATGCCTGAAAAGGGATGGGGTTAGAAATGAGGAGGGAGACGAGCTGAGGTGGAGCAAAGTCTCAGTTTATTGAATGAAGAGGGTCTAGTTATATATGATTTCTGAGTGGGGGGTTGCAATGTAAAGAGAAGAATGTCAGACCACATGTGTGGCTGACATCCTGGGGCATACTCGTTATCTAGTTCCTGGGCGGAGATGACCGATTTCTTGGGACACACATTATCTTATCTCAGGAATTTAGGGTGTTTGCTAACCGTAGTCACGTTCTTCTTGGCTTCTTTGTTTCCTGGGGTGCCCGTAGGCACTAAGGTATAGGAGAGTCTTTTATGCATGGTTTCTAGCAATGTAGAGGCATACTGTGAATACTTATTGAATGATGAAGAAAAACCTTTTCTTTGGCTATGGATTTGATAATGATCATGAATTCAAAAGATAATAATTGAACAAATCAAGCTTCTTTTTCTGGTGTTATTGTGCCACAGTTCTCTTTTAATGCCCTGACCCAGTTTCCCTAATTTTCCTATTCAATTACTGTGCCTCAGGTTATAACTATTCCCTCTTAATGCTGAGAGGATAAAGGTCTTATATATCTTAGACATCATTAAAATATCAGGAGCCTCTCTGGTACTTCCCTCCATTATGGTATGGCATCATTCTTGTTATCCTATAAAAGAATCTTGTATCTGACATTCACTGCTGGATTCTTGGAGACAATAGTCTCATTCAGCCCTGGGACCAAACCATGGATCCATTTGGTCCAAGTTTATTATTTTCAAATAAAATATTAAATTATTCTCTAATCTCTATCCTGCCTCAATTTCTCCAACATTACAATATTGGAGGTGAGAATTGCTTTAAGCCTTTAAATGTGGAAAGACAGGTACTGTTAGCAGCTTCTTCTGTACTTGGACAATATAAAGCCATGAATTATTTTTCTTCCTCTTGTGTTATTTTTTTCTACTCTAAGATGAATGAGTAGAAAGGATGGAAGATACTAAGCTATCAACTTAGGGTCAAATTATATAAGGTACCATGGATCCAGGAAATGTGGTTCAGTTTTATTAGCTAAGCTTGGTGAGGAAGCAATGCCAAGGAATGAACTTTTGAGCTGAGTTTTGGAATGGATCATCCCAACAACTCAGATGCTGTAACCTACAAACATGGGAATGATTTATTTTTTTGGCTATGGTATTAAAAGGAATTTTGCTAGAATGCTTTATAATAACTGTTTTGTGTTAAGATCCACTTTACCCATTTTCTTGTTCAGGAGGATGTGGTCATATATATTCTTGTTCTTTCTGTCTTGTAGTAAATTTCCCTTTGTTAAACTTAATTGGCCTTAGTTTCTTTCTGATCATACAGAGATGATATTAACTAGAAAAATGATACTATCTGGCACTGCCTAGTTTTCTATGAAGGATAATAAGAAATGGCGATTGATATGGGAATCTTATATTAGTATTGATGAGGTTCGTCTCCCCTGGATTCCTAGTCAGGGAGCTAAATGATGAAGTTCAGTGCAGGGCAAGGAGTTGTGGGAACCTCTTCTGGAGGCATAAGTACTTCGTAAATGAATTTATGAACCCGAAAAGTTAAACTGGCAAAAGAAGTTTATTATTGGCATTGGGAAGTCAGCCTTTGCTAGAAAGACTGAATTCCTTGGTGGCAAGGTCCCAAGAGAAAAGTAAAGATTTAGCAGAAAAATTCTTTAACAGAGAAAGAGAAATTATCTAGCAGAGAAATACTGATAGAGAGGTAAAGAGGGTTGGGGAAGTCAGACAGAGAAATCCTGGCAGGAAGGTAAAGAGGGCATAGTCCTGTTAGGGAAATAGGAGAAAGAGATAAAGAGGGAGTAATGCTGAAAGAGAATGTGTTTCATCAGGCAGAGAGTCCCTCACAGGTAGCTATGTCAGAGGAGGCCCCTTGGCCTGGCATAATTCCTGCTTTGAGATCCCCAGCTGCCAATGATTGAGCTCAGCTGCTCCCTTTTATAATTGGAACCTTGGCTAGAAGCTGGAGGCAGCTCTTGGTGGGGGCTGGGAGCACTTTGAGCTGGAATCAGAATAGAAAATCTTGGAATTGAATGAGTGTCTCTGGGCTAATTTCCAACTCAATTGAGTTAGATAGATATCTCCAGCTCGAGCTAAATTTAAATTGATTTTTAAGTTGAAAAGATTTGTTTTTCCTGATTTCTTTTTTCTTCTCAACAATCTCAACAATCCTGGACTCAACCAGTCCCACTCAGGTACCAGAATGAAACCACTTTTATCTTGATTCCCTGGCGCTGATCTCTCAAGGAAGAGCTTAACATTCCCCGCAAAGTCAGAGAAAAAGAAAGAGTTTCAGGGCTCCCCTCCTCAGTATGAGGGGTTGAGCTATTAAAAGAAACCCATTGCTATTCAACTATCTGACAATGAGATAGATATGTAGTCTACTGAGTTGGGATTGGTAAAGTGAATTCAAAGCTTTGCTATATCAAATTAAATTGCTTGCTAAACACTTCAATTTCTTTAAATTTTCTGTATTTAGTTGTTTGAGTTGTATTAGTATTTATTTCCATCCATATAACATAATATGTTTGGTCATTTCTAAATCAGTAGGCAATTAGTTCTTTCAATTCTTTGGCTATTATAAATATTATATTAGAAAACATTATTATATTATATAATGAATTAATATGCTATTATAATATAAAATTATAAATATGTTAGGAAAATTTATGTTTTTATTCTTACCAATAATCTTTAAATCTATCTTAGCAATAGTGAGAACACTGGGTCAAAGAGTATTCTGTTGCTTTTTAAAATTCTCTTGCAGAACCTATTCTTATTCAAATTGAGTTTTAAATGCTTCCTCTGCATAATTTTACTGCTTATGACTAAACCAGAATTTGTTTTTTGAACAAAAGTAGTTTTGGAGAGGCAAAGTTAATTTTGGAATCAACTAAAATCCCATTGTTGGTTTTTGATTTACTACTCCAAGGAATAAGATGATCTTAAGTTGAAAAGATTCTTTCCTGAATTTTTTTTCTTCTCAACAATCTCAAAAATCATTAAGTTAATAGAAGTTATTAGAGAAAACACTATTATACTCATCAAAACAAACACTCAAGTAAAGATTCATTCATGTAAAATCTTTAATCCACATCCATCCTACTTTCTGTATTTAAAAACAAGGACAATCTAAATGAATTTTGAAGACCTTTGTAATGCCGGAGAAACTGAGGCAAGAGAGAGATTAGAGAGTTTTTAATATTTTATTAATGGGAGAGTAAGATTGACTGGACAGGACTCTCGTCTCAAATTATCCAGTCAGACAAAGATAAGGATATACTGGGACCAAGGAATCCATGTTGGTCCCAGGTCTGGAGGAGACTGTCATCCCAAAGAATCCAGCGTCCAGCCTCCAGCCAGCTGCCAGCCGCCAGCCTCCAGCAATGAATGGAAGAACCCCAACTTCTTAAATACCTTTTTGGAGACAAAGAAGAGGAAGGGAGGGAAAGTTTCTATCAGGAAGGGGAAGCCATAAAACTCTAAAAAAAATCCGGAGACAGGATGTTTGAATACAAAGAAAAGGTATCCGTGGGTTATCTTGGAATATTTAAAGGGATATTGTAAATCCTTGAGGACACAAAACAGTCAGGAAATCTACTCTCTTGTTTATCTTGCTAATTTATAACTTGAGAGCGAATAATCCTCAGTTTTACTGGGTCAGAGGGGGATTTGCAACTAAAGAGATTGAGACAGAACAGTTAAGGAAACTGAGACAAGGGAAACTTATACAGAGAAACTGAGTCGGGACAGTTAAAGAGAACTGTGGCATAACACCTTAAACATTCTCAAATAAAATTAAAAATAAGATATAAATTTTGGCATTTGCATATGATTTACCATTTTTATTTATTAATTTTGAGGGAGTAAAAAGAGTTCAGTGGCTCAGTGGATAGAGGGGTAAGGCCTAGACTCAGAAAGATTCATTTTCTTGAGTTCAATATGGCCTCATATTCTTGCTAGCTGTGTGATCTTGGACAACTCACTTTGCCTCATATTCCTCATCTGTAAAATGATGTGCAAAAGGAAATGGCAAACTTCTCTAGTATCTTTGCCAAGAAAACCCCATTTGAAGAATTGGACACGATAGAAAAACAACTCAACAAAAGAAAGAGCAATAGGCATAGGTTCAGAGGCCTTGAATTCAAATCCCTTATTATCATTACTAGCTATATGAACTTTGACTAGTTAGTTAAGCTGCGTCAGTGTCCTCTTCTAAAACATTAAAACCATAGTATATTCATGAAGTTCTGTGAATTAAATAAGAGCAAAAATTATTTACACTTATACAGTGCACAAAGCATATTGCAATTTTTGATCTCTCTATAATTCTGTGAGATAATTGTTATCACACTATTATTCCCATTTGTTAACTGATAAAACTAAAATTCAGAGAGGTTTAGTGAATTGAGATCATGCAGCATAATGAGAAAAATGTGAGATCCACATGGGCCAGGACAGCATGGATCACAAAAACAATCTGGACAAACAAAAAAGAGTTTATTACATTCTACTAAAGAAAGACCATCTTACTTGACAAAATGTCAGCAAAGAAGGGCAAAGCATAATTTGCAAAACATAAGATTTAAATACCTGAACCCAAAGCCTCCTTCTGGCCTGGCCTTTCTTCCGTTGTTTGGGGGAGTCCAGGATTTACATTCTAATCACAGAAACCTAACCCAGAAACTCTTAATTTAAATTTCCCTAGAGAACTGTTATACAAGGAAATATCCTCAGATAAGAGAATTCAAAGCTATTATCACCTTTAAAAGAAGTACTTAAATGCTAATTAAGAGGTGGTAGGAAAACA
Source organism: Antechinus flavipes (assembly GCF_016432865.1). Classification (NCBI taxonomy): domain Eukaryota; kingdom Metazoa; phylum Chordata; class Mammalia; order Dasyuromorphia; family Dasyuridae; genus Antechinus; species Antechinus flavipes. The sequence goes on along the minus strand of NC_067399.1, from coordinate 185,436,830 downwards.
GGAGAGACCAAACACCTGCAACTTTTAGCTAAGGCTCTGTTTGTTATTATAAAGTCTCAAGTCACAATTAAGATATAGTTTAAAACTATATTCCCATAAAAGTGTCTTTACTCAGTTAATTTCTCACTCACATCTACCATAATTCCATGTTATTCTTGACACTGCATTACAACACCAGATCCTTGTATAATGTGTATAATGATTTGTGCTTTGTAATCATAAAGTGTCACTTAAATATAGGCTAGTAGTGAAGTGGATAAAATGCAAGGCTGGAGCCAGGAAGACTCATCTTACTGAGTTCAAATTTGACTTTAGACACTTCTGAGCTCTGTGACTATAGGTAAGTCACTTCTCCCTGTTTGCTTCAGTTTTCTCATCTGTAAAATGAGCTGGAGAAGGAAATGGTAAAATAATTCAGTAACTTTCCCTCCCTTCTCCCCACAAAAAAACAAAAACAAAAACAAAAACAAAAACAAAAAAAATGAGGTCATGAATGTTATGCCACAGTTTTCTTTAACTGTCCTGACTCAGTTTCCCTGTCTCAGTTACCTTAACTGTTCTGTCTCTGACCCAGTAAAACTAAGGATTATTCGCTCTTGGGTTATAAATTAGCAAGATAAAAGAGTAGCTCTCCTGACTCTTTTAGGGATTTACAATATTCCTTTAGAATATTCCAAGACCAACCCATGATATCTTTACTTCTTTGTCTCTGGAATTTTTAGGTTTTATGGCTTCCCCTCCCTGATAAAAAAAACTTTCCCTCCCTTTCTCTTCTTTGTCTCCAAAAAGGTATTTAAGAAGTTGGGGTTCCTTCATTCATTGCTGGAGAATGGCGTCTGGCAGCTGGATGCTGGACGCTGGATTCTTTGGGTCCTCCAGCCCTGGGACCAATATGGATTCCTTGGTCCCAGTATACTTATCTCTGTCTGACTGGATAATCTGAGACGAGAGTCCTGTCCAGTCAATCTTACTCTCCCATTAATAAAATATTAAAACTCTCTAATCTCTCTCCTGCCTCAGTTTCTCCGGCATTACAATGAAGAATTGGACATGACTAAAACAAATGAACAAAAACACAAAAAATAAATTATTATTGAATTTATTTTTTAAAATGCAAATATTTGGTTTCCATACTAGTGTTGTTGAGATTGGGAAGCGGGGAAATCAAAAGTTTAGGGTCCCAGACCAGTGTCATGAGGTGTCTCAAAAGAATTTTCAGGCTTGAACCTGTAATGCCAAAGAAACTGAGGTGAAATAGCCCAGGCAATAAAATTCAAGACAGCCGCAATGAGGAAGATTTAGGATTTATTTGGTACCGAGCTCCGGGATGGAATGGTCAAAATTCTGTACCTTCACACCACTAAGGACAACTTTTATAAATGTTTTTCTTTGTTCAGCTATGTTACATTGGAATCTGTGATTAGCATTTTACAACAGGGTGGGAGTAGGTATTTTGCATAAAGATATTAATCTTGAGCACTGCCCCTGAGTACCACCCACCTGGAACAGATAACCTTAAGAGCATTGTTGACCTGGTCTTTTGAAATACAAAACAAATCCCCAATCTAACTAAGCAAATTTTCTTCTGCTGGCCCGAGGCGGGAAGGAGGGATTGTCCATTTCATGAGGCAAGACAGAGATTGGTTTTTAATCTTTTAATATGGAAAGTTTTAGGCTAGCAGACCAAATGGAACTCATGTTCAAAAATCATTTGGCACTGGGGAACTGAGGCAGGGAACTTTTATAGGGTTTTAGTTAAACAGAATTTGCAAACATCATATATAACCTGAGTATATAATCTTATAGGGGAAACAAAGACAGATAAGGGAGGTGAGGACATTGGGTAAGCAGGCAAACCATAATTCAAGGAAAGGATCATAACTTAATCCTGACAAGATAAGAGTCAAGATAAGAAGGTTGAGGGCAGGAGGCAGCATGGTGAGGGCCAATACTTAAATGGAGGGGAAATTATCCTAGCAATGATTGAGATAATGTATCTGGATTTTATGATACAATGATATGTAAATTGGCCAGAGCTTCAAGGTTTTTCCTGATTCAGTTCTCCTAGTCCTAATGGGAAGAAAGTAGGGATGGCCATAATAATTTTATTCAGGGCATAACAATTCAGGACATGACAATTCAGGCATAACAAATCCATCTCCTAGTCAAGGGGCAAAGTTTTATAAGCAATAGAAATTGTAATTTCATTACAAAAAGCAGGCTGGAATTCTAAGGGAATTTCTAAGGAAATTCTAAGGAAATAAGAGAAACAGAATCAAGGAGATATATTTATCCAGCTTTCAATCATAAATACGCTAATTCTATGGCTCATAGGTAGGAAAGAGTGGTCTCTGAAATTTAGTTCTCTTGACTAGATTATTACTGACAAGATTATCAATCAGCAATGAATTGAGGAGTGGTCTTATTCACTATTGTCTCAGGAAGCTATCTGACTAAGTAGTGTTCAGATATTTGGTGTGGGGGTTCCTGAAGTAGATTACAAAGCTAGAAAATTTATGACTATTGACTTATTGTTAGAACAGAAACCCCGCCAAGGTTAGGGGACCCCAAAACCGCCACTATATTTTCCTAGAAGCTATACTGTATCAACAAGGTAGGAAAAACAAGTATTTAAATGACTACTATGTGTCAAGGACACTACTAATTAATAGATATACAAATGAAAAAGAAAGATAATCCTTACGCTCAAGAACCTTATTTTCTGCTTAAAACAGGACTGTGAATCAAAATTCAGGGTTTTAGTAATTAAAATTTGCATGACCTTAGGCAAATAGCTGCCTAGGGTTCAATTTTTTCATCTGCAAAATGAAAGGGTTATATTTTGTGACTTTTCATTTGCACTGCATTATCTTGATGTTGTTGTTCTTTGTCCTTACTTCTCCAATAGGACAATGACACCAGGGAGGTGAAGCAAGTGAATTCGATTTAAGTGAGGGAAGGCTGTGCAAGGTCACCTGCCTCATTACCCCCTCTAGAGGTATCTGGGTCCAGTGGCAAGATATAGATCAAAAGAACTAGAGATGGTCCCAATTGTTTATAACATAGATTTCTTTATTAAGGACCAGGCCTTAAATCAAAACCAGTATGGTTCTCATTGGCTACCAATACATCCTAGGTCTTGCCTCATTTGGTTATCTTTTGGGTACTGATCAACTCAGACTGAAGATAAATAGCAATCATTTCTGCCATGGCCAGAAACCCTGACACTCTTCCCCTGCCAGATTTATTTATGTATCTTGAATGAACTCCTTGAAGAAAAAGATAGAATTTTGGCTTTTTTTTTTTTTTGTATTGTTAGCATTTAGTACAATGACAAAGACTTAGTAAACACTTAAATGCTTGTTGACTGATTGTAAACTCTAAGATAACTTCCAGCTATAAAAACAGTAATCAGGTAAAGTAATTGGTTATAAAATATTTCAAAGCTGTTAAAAATAATTGTGGGATTCAGAAAAGCTATTATCATATTCCAGTTTTAATGCACATTTCCAATGAATGTATACATTTTTGAAGCTTTACACTTGTGAATTCAAGATCTTTTTCTAACATTATAGAAATCAACAATTAGTCAAATACATTTTTAACCAAGGAAAACTATTAAGGACCTAAAAGTATTTATACTTTTATACCTACCATCTGATAGGGGCACTGGTTAGATTCTAGAGATTAACAAACAAAAAAGAATAATTTTTTTTTTCCTCTCAAAGAGCTCATGCTCTGTGGGGTAGGATAAAATGTTGATATATAATTATATAGGCATACCTCAGAGGTATTGCAGGTTCAGTTCCAGACCATTGCAATAAAGAGAATATTGTAATAAGATGAGTCATATGAATTTTTTGGTTTCCTAGTGCCTATAAAAGTTATGTTCACACTAAATTGTAGTCTATTCAGTTTGTAGTGATATTATATCTAAAAAATAATATGTATACCTTAATTAAAATACTTTATGCTAAAAAAAATGATAACCATCATCTGAACCTTTAGGGAATCACAATCTTTTTATGGATAGAGGGTCTTGCTTTGATGTTGATGGCTTTTAATGATTAGGATGATGGTTACTGAACCATCAGGTTGCTGTGGTAATTTCCTAAAAAAAAAACACAATGAAGTTTACTGCAACTGACTGACTCTTCCTATCACTCAGACACACTTACAGATCATTGTAGGATTATTAATTAGTCTAATTTCAATATCATTGTGTCTCAGGGAATAGGGAGGCTCAAGGAGGAGGAGAAGGACAGAGAAATGGCTGTTGGGAGAGTAGTCAGAACACACAACATGTTTCAGTTAAGTTCACTGTTTTGTATTGGTGTGATTTGTGACACCTCAAAACAATTACAATGTTACAATGCTCCTGGCACAGGCTCTGTTCCCTCCACTAGATAGATTCTCCCTACTGGATCAAGAGTCTAAAGCTGGGGAAGCATCCTAGAGGCATGATAAAGTAGTTTCTAGATAAGAAGTTCTTGCAGGCTACTGTTATCATCCTTCAGTGGTTATAGATCAAATTATATTGATAGAAGGTATCCACATGGATACAAGACTGGAATTCAGCAGGCAACAAGTTTTTTCCTTCTTTGGGCTTCACTGTCTCCTGTGGAGTCTCAGAGGTCCTAAGGAAGCCCAGATTCCCAAATAGGAGTTTGGTGGTTTCTTAAAATTGATAGATTTAAAACTTGACAGATAATTTGTAGTTCAAATGGATCATTTTACAGATAAAGAAAATGAAGTTAACATACAGACTGTCACACGTCACACACAGTTAACTTACAGATGTTTCTTGATTTGAACTCAGTACCTTTGAGTTCAAATGCAGTGCTCTCTCCACTATAATACATTTCCTTTCCCAAACAATTCAGCAACATTCATCATATATTTGCCCAGGGAAATGTAGTATAAATGAATCATAAACTGTTAACAATTGAGACAAATCCGTGAAATGGTTAATAATTTAGACTGATAATTTCATCAAACGTTGCTGTTGGATGGAAATTGTGATGACCACGTATTTAAAATCAGCTGAAATCAGGAATTCAGGTTAAGGGAAAAATCTTTATTCTCAGTAGAGGTGAAGAAGGATTGCAATAGCAATATGGGCAGCTGCAACAAGAAGCCAGCTAGCACAGGTGAAGGGGGATTGCATGTGAAAGGGGGATCAGAGGTGAAAGAGGGTCATGATAGCAATGTGAGCAGCTGTGACAAGATGCCAGCCAGCAGTCTCTCTTTCCTCTTCCCTTTCCACTCCTCTGCCTCAATCCACCAAAATCATCATTTCCTATACAACATATCAGGACTTGCACAAAGAGTGGGTGGGGGCCATTCTTTTTCCAAGCATATATATTAATGGAATATGGTCCAATTACTATTTAGCCTCACGTGCTTGGGACCTCAGTGCATCAACTCAAGCCTCAGCCCATATAGGAAATGATGATTTAATTATGTTAACCTGATAAAGAACATATCAAACAAATTTCAGGTAATTTCCTCTTTATTCCTTATTAGGAAACAAGGTTAGACTGAGATACAAGGTTAGGAATATACCATAATTTTGTTTTACTCATCCAAAAATCAAGGGGTTTTCCAGCTTTTGAATATTACCAAGGAATAATAAAGATAAGGAATAATATTTTCTTTATTACTTTCTCAAACTGAAGCATGTATTTAAGGATTAATATAAACTGTTCTTTCTTGAGTCAGGATTAAATGGAAAGAAATTGTTGTCTTTTGGTTTTATTCTAAGGAGTAGATATTATTTATGAAAAATAAGTGGTATCAATATACCAAAATAAATAAAAAGATATTGTGTGTTCATCATAAAGCCAGGCGTTGAGTCTTTGAAACTAAATTTATTAATCCTCTGACCCCTCTCCTTTCATTCTGTAGCAAGTCTCTTCTATTTTCCAGGATTCAGTTTCCTTATCTGAGGTATCTGGACTCAATGACTATTAAGGGCCATTTCATTTCTGTTATTACACAGTACAAAAAGTATCTAATTAAAATCTCAAGCATTGATTGAGTCTATGAGTTATCATTATATGTTGAAATGGGGCAAACAGAAGAGTCAATAAGAATAAAACTTTAGAGATTTAATAAAACATAAAAACAAAAAACAACTCTTTCTATCCTGATAATGAATTGAGATGTAAAAGTCCCTGGGATATCAAATTTTAGTTGGCAAATTTTATTGGTACCAAGGTTCTGAAAGAAATATTATTTGTCTTTGTATTATAACTAATTATTTTATTGAGACCAAGATTTTTCTTCTTTTCTACATCCTCCTCCAGAAATCAGCCAGGAAATCTTTTTCAGAGACATAGTCTAAAAATCTAAAAAAAACCTTTAAATTTTGAATTGAGGCTAATGAGTGGATTCCTGTTCATTGTGTTTGCTGATTAAAATTTGGGAAAATGTGAATTCTATCTTTTGTTAGACTGGTGATATGGAAATTAACAAATCAGATCCTCATTATAATATAGGATACCTGTCATTGTAATATTCATTCTTTCATTAATTTTTAAACAATCAAAGTTGATTGCTGACCTTAGGAATAGCCATTCTTCCAAGAGCATATAAACTGTTGTTAATGCTAGTTCTGGTCCCATCGCTAACATTTCTCACTTGCATGATTCAGCAACAAGTCACTTTATCTTTGAGTCTTAGTTAAATGAGAAGGATAATTCTAGGTCTCACTTTACAGGGTTGCTGTGATTATTGCATGAGATGCACATAAAAATTTTTTGTAAGAATGAAGATCTGTGTAAATGTCAGTTATTATTATTATCTCCTTTTCTTCCACTTTCCATCATTAATAACTCTGCTGAGCACATTTTTACAGGTCCTTAAATGCTTGAATTGAGATGATTATTTTAGAATTCATGTTTTCTTTTTAAAAATTTGGGCTTTACTTTTAAAAGAGAAACCTTGGGGCAGCTAAATGTCAAGCTTGAAGTCAGGAAGATTCATCTTCCTGAATTCAAATCTGGCCTCAGATACATAATAACTTAACCCTCTTTACCTCAGTTCTTAACCTGCAAAATGAGCTGGAAAAGGAAATGGCAATTTTGTCAAGAAAACCAATGGAATCACAAAAAGTCAAACACAACTAAAATGACAGAAAAGAAAGAGAGAAAGAAAGAGATTACCTAGATTTTAATTTTACTGATCACTAAATTGAGATCAAGAGATATGAAGTGATGTACTTAAGGTCATATTGGTAATAAGCAGCAGAAAGCAGGGCTCTTTCCCATTCTCATTCTTTTAGTATGTAAAACATCACACTAATGATTAAGAACACAAAAGGCAAGCACAAATTTATAAACTAGCTGAAGAAAATAAATAAATGTATTGATGTGTCATGTGAGTCAATAGATTTATTAATTTCATTTTAAAAAATCTATATTATTAAAAAGTTTTTTGTCTCTAACTCTCCCTCTAATTGGAGAAATCCTCCCCTGAGTCCTCACTATTTTGAATGGTGAGAACCTCATGTGATCCACTATATCTTCATTGCCCCAGGTACGTTTCATTTTATTCATGTCATTTTCTCATTAGTTATCTTGCCACTGTGAATGCTCCTCCACCCCAATTCCAATTTTGCAATCATAATCAAATCAATATTGTTATTGCTAAGGAATAGAGTATGTGAATTTGTTCTTCTCTGGCTCCATTTACCATGTCTGTGAATTTCCCTAAAACTTATTTTCTGGCCTCTTCTAAATGTGTTGTCTTTCCATATTAGATTGTAAGTTCCTCAAGGGCTACCTGAGCTTTTATATTTATAGTCTTAAGACTTAGTTCAGTGCTTGTCACATAGAAAGGATATAATGTTTTGTAATTCATTTTATAGATAAGGTATAAGTATGTTTGGGGAGTGTGACATATCTTTATTTAAATGCATATATATTTGGATATATACCTATGTATGTCCTTGTATGTGCTATATGCATGTATGTACATAATAGAAGAGGATAGCATTAGATACTACACTCAGGGATTCTCTGGTACAAAAAACTCCTAGCTAAATGAAATACCCTCCACCAATGCAGGCTGGCTTTTTTGTGACATAAGTTTAGAGAGCTGTCTAGAATACAAAGCATCGAATGAGTTCTCAGTGGTCAGTTATTATATATGACAGAGGGAGGACCTATATCTAGATCTTCTTGGCTTTAAAGCTGTTTCTCCCTTCCATCATGTTGCCTCATATAAAAAATATATATCATATTATACGTATGCATATATTACATAATGAATATACAAATATGAATAGATATTTATGCATCCATCTACATGGACTATATATTTCTCTAGATAAATAAAAATCAATCAATTAATAAACATTTGTTCCAGGCATCAGACTAAAGAGGCAAAAGACAGTTTATGTTTTCAAGAATTTATAATCTAGCCAGAGAGACAATATGTAAACTAACATGTTCAAAACAAGCTCTATACAGGATAAATAAGAAATAATTAAAATAAGGAAATCAATGAAATTAAAAAGGATTAGGGAATGTTTCCTGTAGAAGGTGATAGGCCATCTTATTTTAGTAATTTAAGAAGTTCCCTGATATGAAAACTCCCTCTACCAAGGCAGATAAGCAATCATTTTGAAACTTTTCAGCATTATTTTTCTCCCTTGTCTTTTAAAATTTTTTTTATTGATCTGTCACAGTACCACTTTCCAGTTCCAATACCATTCCCCTCTTCCATTTTTCTTAACTTATTTGTCTCAATGAAAAGGAGGGAAGGCTGAATCTAGTCTCATTTGACAGGAAAGATCAATGTGTAAGACTGAACTAAGAGAGGAGAGGACTGAAATATTAATTCTTCTCTTTGCAAATCATAAATCAATTTCCCTTTCATTATTTCTTAAATTTCTCTGTCTCAGGGACAGAGTGCTTTGGGCATGAGACAGGTTCCTATCTTCTTTTGAGTTCTTAAGTATATTATGCTGATAGGTGTGGTGTGAAAGTGTGATATATTAGATGCAAGCAATTGAAATTAATGTCTTAATGAATGTTTTCTAGTCAGATACAATATTATTGCTGTCAGGTACTCTGTAGTGAATATCTTCACAAGATCTAGACTTAAAAAGTGCTTCAGAAACTAAGTAGTATAACTTTTATTTTATAGTAGGAAAAACAAGAATAAGAGAGTTTAAATGACTTAGTCAGGGTCAAATATAGCCATCCCTTTTTAGTTTTTAAAGTACTTTTTGATGTTGCCCTGGCCTATCTTTCTATCTATATTGGAGATTTTACTCCTTCTGCTCTTTATGATCCACTTAAAACAACCTTTTTCTATTCCTTCTGATGCGGGTTAACTGTAAAAAAAATCTGTCCCCTTTTGATCTGTAAAATTAAATCTCTGAAATTCTGTCCCCTTTGATTCCTGGCCTCCCTGACTCCAGAGAGTCTATGAGAGAGAGCATATCCTCTTGGCTGGCCTTTTCTAAGGCAAATCCCCTCCCTTCCCCATTGTTGGCCAGATCCTCATTCAGGAAGCCTTAAAAGTTATTTCCATTCAATTGGAGATCTGGGCCTAATATTGATAAATATCTAGGCCTGGGGGCATTGACTTTCTTTTCATTCTGAAACCTGAGCCTCAGATTTCCTATTAAAGGATATTTCTAAACTCCTGATCCTTGCAGCAGTCTGGAGTAGGGCATAGCTGCCTGCCAGGACTCTTGCCCGCTGTGAAGACATTCTCTTATCAATGTCAGCCTCCATTTCCCTGATAGGACTTTGCCATTTGGAAGTCAGTCTTCCTAGCAAAGCTGACTTCTCATCCAACCATAAACTTCCCTTTTGCCATTCAATATTTCGGGTTTGTGAATTCTTTCACGAAGGACCTGCACTGACCAGAAGGGGATTCCCACACCTCAACTCTCTGCACTGCCACTAATCTCATCACTTCCGCATGACAATATTTCCTGGGGCCATCTTCTTACTTCTGCATACTTCCTTCAAGACACAAATCAATGAACATCTATGTAAAGCCTCTCCTGATTCCTTTAACCGCTTACAACTTGTCCTCTCCAACTACCTGATGGTTAACTTTTAATTTCTATCTAAATTACATAGATTTTATTCATTTTCCCACCTTCCCCCATTTAGAATGATAATTCTTTATAATTTCCTTTGTTATATTTATTTTTTAGAACTAAGCACAATGCCTGATACATAGCACATTTGTAATGAATGCTTACTGATTAATTTCTAGATTGATAAAATGGTAGATCAAGGATTAGTTTCTAGTAGTCGTGCCCAGTGTTTTATTTGTTTTTTTTTTTTTTTCCCTCATACTACAAACTCCCTCTACTTGATCTTTTATCTTATTGCTTTAACTTTGTATTTAATACTGGGCATCAGCTTCTCAGAAATTCTACCTGCATACTTTAATGGAAGACATTCAATAGTTGTTTTCCCCACCCCCAATGAATCTCTATTAGATTGTGAATTCCTTGAAGATAGGTACTGTCTTTTGCCTCATTACTTAGTATAGTGCCTTTCACATAAATGCGTTTAATAAATGTTTATTATTTGATTATCTGAATGATGGTTAGGAAGATGCTTGCCAAGGTTTGAAAACACTAGAAAAGCAAGGGGAAAGTTGAACTTTGGAGTGCAGGAAAAGGATCAAATTTGGTCTGGATTAAGATGAGAAAATACAGAGAAAGAGAATTTACCAAATGCCAGAGTTATATCATCATATTTCCTTTGTCAGTGATCTTAATGAACTTCCTCCTCAATCCATCTAACTCTCAAGTTATCCCATTTTATTTTGGACAAATGTAATTATAAATTAGTTTTTCTTTCCATTAAGCCAAAATCTTCCAATTTTCTCTTTATATTTCATAACTCCATTCTGATTCTTATTGATTGGTCACCAATAGGTCCTTGTCCAAGTCTCATTTGGTCATTGTTTGGGTTCTGATTGACTCAGATTGAATTTAAATAGCAATCATCTCTGCTTTCACCAGAAATCCTGAGAGTTTTACCCTCCCACATTTATTTATTTATTTATTTGTTTGTTTGTTTGTTTATTCAGTTTTTTTTTTTTTTTTTTTTTTGGCTAGGTGAAAAAGGACATTCTTTGGCCAAGAAGAACAAGCCTAATTCTGCTTTTGTGCACAGACCTTCAAATACTTGAAAACCATACTTAAATATTTCAATCTTTTAAATGCTTTGAAGCAATAAGAGTCATGTACTTTATTATGATATAACTTAGACTCAAAATTCAAATTAAGCAGCTTCTATAATTTAATTACTCATGTGATTAAGTCACTTGATCTCTGTTAATCTCATTTCTTTGATCTAAAGGGGACAAATTTCAGATTCTGTTGTGATTTAGTAGCAATTTTAGATATCTCAATTACTGAAACTCTCTTCATATTGAATTAAATATATAAAAGGGATTACATTGTTTTTCAATATGTATTTTATAGATGTTTTATTTTTACATTGTCTATCTTTTACCTTGTGATGTTCACTGTATTCTTTCTCAGAGTTATTCCTTATAATAAAGGATTCTAAAAGAAGAGGGTAAAAAAGCACAACCAATAAACACAACAAGAAAAATGTGATATTTCTATGCAATTATTCACTTTATACCCCTACCCTTGCAAAGAATTGTGTGTGTGGTGGTAGCAGAGATAAGGTGGGAAACAAAAAGGGGACGGTATTTTTTATAGCTCTTCTTTGGAATCATGCTTTGTTTGAATAATTTCATAACATATGAATATGATTGATTTGTAATTGTTTTTTCTTTCTCAATTAAAAGCTTTATTTATTTTGTATATTGTATTCCTAATTGTTTATTTCAGTTTATATCAGTTCGTGTAATTCTTTCCATGATTCTCTGTATTCATCATGTTTTATTATTTCTTAAGGCATATCTTCCATCACATTAATTCTCCAATCTTTGTTTAAGTATTTCTTAATCAATTGGCATTTGTTTCCAGTTTTTTGCTATCATGAAATGTTCTGCTATAAGTAATATTCAATCTAGGGTTGAGTAAATGTTTTTATTTTTGTGTGCCACATTACACTGTTCACATAAAAATATTGAATTATTAGTACATTAAACTCCCAACACTAATGGCATTGATTTTTCTGAACCTCAACATGTAACATTGAGAATATGAATACATACATACGATGTATATTTCTCAAAGATTATCCAATCAGATTTTTAAAACTAACTTTCTTCAAATTTTTTCTTCAGTGATTGACAGGTCAATATTCATTGTCTTTGAAGCTTACTATATTATCATATCTGAAGTTAATTTTTCTTCTAAGATTCTTTCTCATGTATTCATTTTTTTCCCCTAAGAGGGATCTAGGAAAGAATTTGAAACCTTTGAACTAGAATCTTAGATTGACTGTAGTGATAAAAGAGACATTAGAGATCATATACTTTCCTCAGTTTATAAAAAACTTAACTGAGGCTCAGAAAGGCAAAGTGATTGGCTTAAATTGAGAGAACATTGATAATCAGGGTTAAAGTGCAGGGTCCTGACTCATTGCCCACTATCAGATCTTTCCAAAGACATTGAAGAGACAAATAAAAACTTTGAGTCTGTGGTGTATATATATCTTCTTCCTGATGAACAAATACAGGTGCACTTTCTTTTTATTATCATTCTCAAACAAATATTCTCATATTAATATATTTTGTAAATTAAGCTGTCATTCTTCATTTCAAGAAATTTCATTAAAAGTAATGACCTTGTCCTGTTGGAATACTATTTCTGTAGAGTTGGAATAATATTTCTGTACAGGCAACATTTACTTTCTTCCTCCTCACCTCCCTGCTCACCTTAAGACAGAGTTCCACATGGACAGACTGGGAAAATGGAATATTACATTATAATTTCTATTGCTATTGCCATCCTCCTCCTTTCCCCTCCCCTCCCCTCTCCCTCTCTTCCACTTCCCCTCCTGTTCCCTCCTCTTCCCTCCCTTCCCCTCTCTTCCCTTCCCTTTTCCTCTTTTCCCCTTCCTTCCTCTCCTTTCTCCTCCCCTCCTTTCCCCTCCCTTCCCCTCCCTTCCCTTTTTCCTTCCTTCTTTCTTTAAAAGTCTAAGTTTGCAAAATGACTTACAACTTTTTTTTTCCATTTCATCTTTTAAAAAATTGGTGAGTTCGGGACTATTAGAATTTCCATTTCAATGATGATGATTACTCAGACAAAGATCATGATTTGCCAAGAATCACACAGTAAGTATCTAAAAGCAAATTTGAACTCGAGTCTCCCCAATTTCAAGTCTAGTACTCCATCCAGGAAACCACCATGCAAAAAGAATGAAAGCTAATTTTGAGAGGGAAGTTGCTGGATGGGAAAATCTTCTCAACCAGTTGCCTTGAGCTGAATCTTCAAGGTAATGAATTCTACAAAATAGAGGTTAAAAAGGAGTACATTATGTCTTAGGGAATGGCTGGTGTAGAAGAGAATGACCAAATAGGATAGGTTATAAAGTATGGAATGAGAAGTAATAATCTGGAAAAATAGGCAGAATACAGGTTTTGAAGGACTTTAAAAACTTAACAGAAAACACTTTTATTTTAGAAGCATTAAGGAGCCACTGGAATTTATTGAGGTGGGGAGTAAAATGTAAGATCAGCATTTAAATAAAATAGCTTTGGTAACTATAAAGGTTCAATTCTATTGGGGGAAAAGACAATCATGATTCTATAGGCATAGTGGATGAGAGGTAATAAGAATCTGAAGAAAGGTTTTGAGATACCCAGTGTTGAGGATCACTGTGTTAAATGGGAAGAAGAGGTGGACCTGACAACAGCAAGGGTCCTGGTTTCCTAGAAGCTTTGGTCACTCAACTATTCTGAGTCCACCTAACTAGAGTATCATGAAATTCAGTACTGCCCATTTTCTCTGTAAGAATTTTGAGAGATTTTGTCAAGTACCTTACATACAGGAATTCTCTGCCCTGTTTAGTCACTCCATCAAAAACAAAATGATTATTTTCTGACATGAATAATTATAGATGAATTCAGGATGGCTATTAATGACTGTTACTTTTCCTTATATTTCTCACATACTTTCCATTTAATTGTTTAGACATTTTCAAATGTGTCCAACTCTTTGTGATTCTGTAAGGAGTTTTCTTGACAGAGATATTGGAATAGTTTGCCATTTTCTTCTCCAATTACTTTTACAGATAATGAATTAAAGTAAATAGGGTTAAGTGACTCACCCAGGGTCACACAGCTAGTAAGTACCTGAGGCAGATATGAACTCATGAAGATGAGTTTTTCTGCTTTTAGGCCTCACTTTCTATCCACATAGCACTCAGCTACTCATTTTAATAATAATTCTAAATCTTCCCCACCTCCCCACCCCCGCCTAAATTAAGAAAATCTTGCTGATCTAAATTTGAGGGTAAAACTTCTTCCCTCTTTTTGAAAACTATAAGTCCTTTTCATATCTAACCTATTTCATTCTTTATGACTTTTCAAAAATCACTAATAATACTTTAGTAATTATACCTGCCTGGGTTTTTTTTTTTTTTTTTTAACACTTTGAGATATTTTAGCACTTGGAGAGATTGTTCTTCTGGACCAGCTAAGGCTGCAGAGGATAGAGCACTAGGTGTGGATTCAGGAAGGCCTGAGTTAAAATGTGGCAAGTCACTTAATTTCTGTTTGCTTCAGTAAGAATTCAATTTATAAACATTTATTGAGTGCCTATCACGTGCCAGGCATTCTGTTAAGTGCTAGAAGGAGTGTTGTGAAGTACAGTTCTTGGCATACAGTAGGTATTATAAAAATGCTTTTTCCATTGCTCTTCTATTTTTCCTTTTTTTTTCTTCATTTTTTGTAACTTCACTGACCATTCAACCAATACTTATGGCCAAAGATGTATCTAGGTTTTATGGGGTTCAAGATATAAATAGTTTCTCTTTCCTGGAACTTATTGTTCACTATTAGTCACCTCCTACTTTTGGAGCAAAGCCATAGACATTACCCTTGCTTAGAGATGACTTTGAAATTCATTCATTGATGAAAAAGACGGGAAGGGAGGGAAAGTCAGAATCAAGTGCACATGTACAGAGATTGGTCTTGGCAAGTGGGACTTTATTGTCAGGGAATGAGGGAAAAGAGAAGAGAATGGAAGATGATGTGAATGAAGTTTGAGATAAAAAGAATAGGAGAAGGAGCTCATATCTAATATCCTCAATATTCTTAGTAAAGAATGAGGTAGGTCTTTAGTTAAAATAAAAGGAAAACTTGTCACTCTTTTAAGAATGATTTTTTAAAGTAATTTTTTAAATATATGATTATTTAATTGTTGTTATTGAAATGCTGTGTACTGCTGGGATTTAAGGATTACATATAATACTAAGATTTTCATTATATACTGGGATCCAATTTAATTCATTTCATACCCATTCAGGCAATACAGGTATTACTATATCAATTTATGTACCTAATCCTATATCTTATTTCAGAAAACTTAGCTCATATTTACAAAGTAGGCTTTTTTAGATTATGAGAAAAAAAGAAAATAAAAATAGTTCACATTGCCAATATTTAAGGTTGACAAAGAAAGCAAATTCAATTGTTTATACTGCCAACAACTCTAATAAGTAATGAAAACTTGGAAATGCTCATCTGTTTAGAATGATAGTATTTACTTAAATGTTTTTATATAGAAGGAACTAAGTTATATATTTCAAAAAATGTTTACAATAACTGGTAATACTTTTGTAAGTTGGAAAACAATATAGCATATGAAAACTTATATTTTGGTTAGCCTGACTTATGAATTCCCATTCAAAAGGACAATTATATGAATCAGATATTAGTAATTAAAAGAAAAAAAATAGCCAAAAAAACCCACCTCTTTCATAAAGAGTTCATTTAGATGAGAAGTCTCCCTTTTTATTTCCCACTCTAAATTTTCCATTTAAACACCACATGGTGTGGATAGGTGACCTTGAAGCACTGAGTGGAGTAATAAGGGACCATCTTTTGATGACTGTAGGTTGTAGACTTTTGATAACTATAGAGTCATCCTTTTGTCAACATGATCAGATACAGCTTCTGACTTTCCTCTTTTGTATGCAATACAAATTTCTAGATTTTGCTGCCATTATAGTTTTTCTCTATGTCTCAGATTGTTATTACTCAGATTATTATGAGGGCAAGAACACAGATTTGTCCCTTCTCCCTTCCCCTGTTCTTGAAAATATTTTGTATATTCTGAAGAATTTTTATACACAAGCACATTGGAGCCACAATTAGGTGTTAAAATAAAAGGAAATTCATAAATCTATAAATATTTTAAGTAATTTTGGTCTTCCATATGATGCAGGGAGAACTTGACTTTATCTTAATTAAATTAAATTAAATAAGAATTTATTAAGTACCAACAACATGACAGGCACAGTGTTAAGCATTGAGATGTAAAGCTAAACAAGAAATGTTTTCTGCCTTTAAAAAGCTTGCATTCTTTTGACTGATAGTATGTGATCAAATTACTAGTTGGAGGGTTAGGAAATATTAATATCTGAGAAAATAAGAAAAAAAAAGATCTACTGTTCTAAGTACTATTTGAGTTGAATTTTGAGGAAAATGAGGGTTTCTAAGAATTGGAGGTAGGCAGAAGAAATCAATCTAACATTTTTTTAAAAAAATGCCTTCTTTATGCAAGTCATTATGCTAGGTCCTGGGCAGATAAAAGACAGCTTAGCATGAGAAAAGGAGAGCAGGAATTCCCTGAAACATGTGACTGTCTCAGGTTACCAAGGCTGCTTCATATGCCTAACTCCTTAAACTTTGGGCTCTTAGAATAATATCTTATTAGGAAGGGTCCTTAAAGACCATGGAGTCCAAACTTCTCATTTTAAGAAGCTGAGGCTCAAAAAAGAAAGGCAGTTTGAAAATAGCTATTGAGAGGAGACTTGAGATTTGAATTAAAATCTTTGGGATCCAAGCCATTAAATCATATTGCCTTAGTTTAGCATTTTAGTCACATGCAAAGGTATGAAGATTGGGAATAGAATAGAATATTTGGGGAGAAATAAGTAAGTCAGACCTCATGTCAGGGTCTCTCATTCATATTATGGGATAGAATTCAGAAAGTGGGAATTGAATCTTAGCTCTTCAATTTTCTCCCTGTGTGATAGTTGGCAAGTCATTGACCCTATGTGATCCTTCATTTGTTCATATGTAAAATGAATAGGATAAATTATGTGATCTCTGACATTTCTTGTAGCTCTAATTTTTTTTAGCCTAATTGCTTATCTTGTTAGTAATCAACTTATCCTAAGGCTTATAGTTCCTTTTTAATTTCTCTGTGAACTTCCAGAGGATTCCTTTTTGTTTTTTCAAGAAAATGGAATCCAAGTTCTTTCTACTCAGCATATCCAACTGTATTCCCCAGTACTCTTAGACCTTTATATACTCCAAAGTGCAGCAGGAGATGACGTCTAGACCTTCTATGAGCTAGGATATGAGAATTTATTTTTTATTACTCAGAGAAAAATTCTAGACTTGCAGGCTCAATTAGTCTTTCACATATTCAGTTTCATATGCAAATGTCATTTGGGATCCTCCTTCCATACTGTGCAAAAAAGACTATTCATTTCTTATACAGACATAATTTTAGAGAAGGGGATGTTGTTAGCTAAAGTTTTGAACAGGAAGTATTCATGGATGCAAGTGAGTTTGTCTGATGGCATACTTTTTAATTAAAAATAAATAAAACTCTCTACGGTCTCTTTTAAGTCCTCAATATATTAAAGATATTGCTTACTTTATCATCCAAATTAGTCATATAGATCTCCAGTTAAAATGAAACCTTAGAAATAAGTGGTGGAAAGCACAATTAAGAGCTGAAAATGAATTAAAGAAAATTAAAGAAAATGCATTAAAAATAATATACTCACCAAGAAATGTTCTGTTCAAATATAAACAGGTTAGTTTCATTATATAATTGGTGGAGTAATTTCATTTTTAATAAACACTGGAAATACTGTGTATATATCATTTGGCAAATTATTATAATTATGTCATTCTTAAGTAGCCAAATAATTAATACAACATTTTTGCTTCTGTTCTTTCCTGTTACCCAACTTTTTTTTTCTTTTAAATTTGCCATGGGGAAAAGAAAAGCAATAACTTTATCTTAGAACTCAACATTCAACACCTGTGAGAGTTATTCTTTTCATGGTCAGATTAAGATCAACTCTCTGAATGAAATACAAAATTTCTATCAATATTAATGAAAGTTTGCTATGATATTTTAAGTCATTTCCCTGAGAGAATACTGTTTTTACCATGTTCCTCTCATCAAAAACTAATATCTGATTCATATAATTGTACATAGTACCTAATGCAATGTAAATAGCTTACATGTATGTTGTGTATTCTCTACTTATTTTATAATTTTTAGTGTTTCTCTAAGAAGCAAGATTTAAGCTAGAAATGGCTTTTCCTATTTTTCTATTTTGTTCATTCTGTATTCTAAGGAAGAGAGACACTGTTTATACTCAAGAAGTTTGTTCTTAATTCACTGATATCAAACACAAAGATAAAACAAGGACATTGTCAATCTGCTTTCCACCTTGTGTCCTGAGGCTAAATGTATAAGACAGTATTACGGGATCATAATTTTACAGTCAAAAGAAGGCTGACTTGAAAGTGAGAGAGTACAACTGATTTTGCCCAAGGTCACATCAGATAGTCAGAATTTGAACTAAGGTTTTCTAACCCTAAGCCTAGTGGAACACAAAGGTAACATTCCAAGTGCTAACCAGTTCTAATGGTTCAAATGATCTACTTCTTTCCTTCCCTTTTCCTCAATTTCCATTTCTCTTATATTCCAAAATAACCAAGCTACTTAAGTATATTTTATTAATCAAATATAGATTATTCAAATAAAATTGAAAAACCTGGTTATTGTAATTATTTAATTCCAAGTGGTTAATCATATGGATGGGAGGATTGCTTCTAGGGGAAACAGCAGTAAAGAGGTTTGCCCCTTTCTTCTCTCCCACCCTAGAGTGTTTCTAACAATGTCAATGATTCTAAAGTCTTCTCCTTTTAGAATCAATGATCCTGAGGTTGCCTCAACCTTAGAGTGCTATTGTTCTAACAGTCTGTCAATGATTGTAAAATTCTTCTGGCCTAAGAATATAATAATATTTCTTCCCTTAGACTTTAGGGAAGATATATTAGTGATCCCGAGATCCTCTAACTTTGCAGTGCTATTGTTCTGACAAACGGTCTGTTAATGATTTTAAAAATCTTACAAACATTGCTGACTGTCAGATACATAATCTGCTGCTTAGTGATGACCAAATTCCTGAGATCAAGCCTCAGTTCTACCTCTAGGCCATAAAATTAGCATATCAGTGACATGAAGCACTTGATCTCTCTGTCTTTTTCCTATAAAATTATCTTCTTGTTCCTTGTTCTTTGCTAATTTTTTTTGAAACTTAGCCTGCTTCAATTGATGTTGCAATTAAAATAAACTATGTCCCTTGACTTGGACATGGGGGCTGAAGCCTGCAAATTCTTTTAAGACACTTTGTGACTGGTCTGCGACCCCCAAACTTTTGGGGTTCCTTTTGAATATCAACAATATCAATTTATTAGTTATTTAAGCTGCATCTGTTAATCTTTCTTCTTTTCTCCCAGTACTTGACTGTGTCTGATATGAATAATCTCTCTATTTGTACAAATTGTAACTCATCCATGTTGCTTTTCCTTGAGTCACAGATTTTGGATTCTCAGGATTATAAGGAATCTCAAAGACCATCTAGATCAATTAATACCTAAATAAAAATATGTAGTTAGTCAATCAAGAAACACTTATAAAGCATCGACAAGCATTTACTAAATGTCAGGGACTGTGATAGTGATGAAGTGGAGAGTGGTCTAGATTCTTGGTGGTCTAGAGGTTAGTGGCTATGAGAGAGTTATTAAGAATCTCCTTTAAATCGACCGCAGGTTTTAGGAGTGAAAGAATTCACTCATTCCCAAATATTAGTTGCAAAATGAAAGTTTATTGTTAGATATAAATCAGTTTAACCAGAGACTGACTTCTATAGTAGCAGATCTATGGAAAATAGAGTTTCACACTGAGAATGTGTTATGCCACAGTTCTCTTTAACTGTCCTGACTCAGTTTCCCTGTCTCAGTTTCCTTTACTGTTCTGTCTCTTCGCTCTCGGGTTATAAATTAGCAAGATAAAAGAGTAGATCTCCTGATTCTTTTATGGATTTACAATATTCCTTTAGAATATTCCAAGATACCCCATGATATCTTTACTTCTTTGTCTCTGGAATTTTTATGTTTTATGGCTTCCCCTCCCTGATAAAAAACTTTCCCTCCCTTTCTCTTCTTTGTCTCCAAAAAGGTATTTAAGAAGTTGGGGTTCTTCCATTCATTGCTGGAGAATGGCGTCTGGCAGCTGTATGCTGGACGCTGGATTCTTTGAGTCCTCCAGCCCTGGGACCAATATGGATTCCTTGGTCCCAGTATACTTATCTCTGTCTGACTGGATAATCTGAGACGAGAGTCCTGTCCAGTCAATCTTACTCTCCCATTAATAAAATATTAAAAACTCTCTAATCTCTCTCCTGCCTCAGTTTCTCCGGCATTACAAATGCAATTCTCAGTGGCCAGAAAGTCCTGGCAGCTGAGTAAGCTACCGAGGTCCATCTGCAAAAACTTGAGTTGATGGATGCTTATTATATTGGGTATCTTAGTAGAGGTTGAGAAGCCCAAGCTGGGCAGCCCGAGCAAATCAGAATGGCGGCTGGGACAACCAGAGCAGATCAGAACCAGTGGGGGCTGGGAGAGCCTAAGTTGATCCAGATCCAGTGAGGACTGGGACAAACCCGGATCTTTTATTGGAATTCAAAGGGATGCATTTGACCAGGATTTATAATTGAATCAAAGGCTCTGGCATCCTGAACTGGGGAAGATATGCCTCAGCCAGGAGGGGCTGGGAATCTGAAAGGAATCACAGAAATGCAGTTTAATTAAAGGGACCCCAACCTGCTTCAATAGGTGCTAGGGATACAAAGAAAAGCAAAACAACAGTCCTTCAAGGAGCCCACTAGTCAAGTCAAATCAATAAACAGTATTTATTAAGATTGTATTCTATGCTGGGAATGCTAGTTAATTTACACAGAATTATCATTCAGTCTTTTCAGAAAAGTTTGTAGTGTAATATTTGTTATTCTGATCCCATTGTCTGAAAGTCAGATAATACATCTCATGCCTCTCCTTTCTTCAGTATCCTTAAGGGATTTTGGGGTGCCTAGTCTCTCAATAAATGGCTCCAGTTCCCACTGGCAATCTTTCTCCAATTATAGGGGTGGTCTTCAGCAACTGAGTTCCATTTATTCACTTAAAGCTGTATCAGTTTTGCAAAGAACATTTGTTTAAAAGGTATTACTATCAAAACAAACTTACTATCTACCACATGGTACTTGTATCACCTCTGAAGAGGAGGAGATTAGCTTCAGTTTAGCTTAGTTCCTATATAGGCAAATATTCCTAGTTTCAAGTCCAACATCCCCTTCAGGCTTGAGTCTCAGGAAACCTGATTTCTGTGGGTTTTCTTGCCAGACTGGCTAGTTTCAGCATCCTGCCTGAATCCTTGTTCCCAGATTGCCATGGTTTGAACTTCAGGTCCGGTGCAGGTGCCTGAAAACAGAGAAGGAAAAATAACATACAGCAGAAATTACAGGCCCATTTCTAGGAGCTGGGAAAAGAAAGGGATTAAAGTTTCTTCCTTTCTCATTTTAGATGGCATAGTCTATGCTGTAAATAAATTAGAATTTTTATACAAACAATAAGAAAGTCCACAAGAAAGAGAATGAACTAGAAAGAAGCAGACCATATGTATCTTAGCCTGGTCAGTTTTAAAGATGGTTGGTACATTCTGGTAATGCAGCCAATTACAGGCATTTATAGCCACCCACATGGTAAGGGATGCAACATACATTCAGATTTGAGGATCTGTGCCTGCCTAGGCAAGCCCCATTATAGCAACATTATGGACCCATCTTATATCCCAAAGAAATACTAAAGAAGGGAAAGGGACCTGTATGTGCCAAAATGTTTGTGGCAGCCCTTTTTGTAGTGGCTAGAAACTGGAAAATGAATGGATGCCCATCAATTGGAGAATGGCTGGGTAAATTGTGGTATATGAATGTTATGGAATATTACTGTTCTGTAAGAAATGACCAGCAGGATGAATACAGAGAGAACCAGGAGATCATTATACACTTCGACAACGATATTGTATGAGGATGTATTCTGATGGAAGTGGATTTCTTTGACAAAGGGACCTAACTCAGTTTCAATTGATCAATGATGGACAGAAGCAGCTACACCCAAAGAAAGAATACTGGGAAACGAATGTGAACTGTTTGCATTTTTGTTTTTCTTCCCAGGTTATTTTTACCTTCTGAATCCAATTTTCCCTGTGCAACAAGAGAACTGTTCGGTTCTGCAAACATATATTGTATCTAGGATATACTGCAACATATCTAACATATATAGGACTGCTTGCCATCTAGGGGAGAGGGTGAAGGGAGGGAGGGGAAAAATCGGAACAGAAGCGAGTGCAAGGGATAATGTTGTAAAAAATTACCCTGGCATGGATTCTGTCAATATAAAGTTATTATAAAATAAAATAAAATGTTAAAAAAAAATTATGGATCCATTAACTAAAGAAGCAGCTTGATCCTAGTCTTGTTAGGAAATATCTCCTCCTCCATTAATAATATCCATTCTAAATTTAATTCTTTTTATCTTCTAACCAGTTCTTAATTCTGTTCCCCTCCTCCCAGGTCCCAAGATGAAAAAGCCTAATTCCTTTTCCACATAATAGCATTTCATTTGTATAAAGACAGCTGTCAACTGAGTTCTCCATTTCAGGTTTTTATTCTTCAAGATAAACATTTCTACTTCCTTCAGTTACTCCATCTATGGCATGGTTATAAGGTCCTTTACTATCTTGATCATTGTCCTCAGAATCCTTCAGTGTGTTATTTTTTAAACTGTCATGACTCAAAGTGAGCACAATTTTCCAGATATGTCATGACCAAGGAAGAGTTCTTGAGTTCAAATCTGGTCTCAGACACTTAACATTTCTTAGCTATGTGATCCTGAGCAAGTTACTTAAGCCCAATTGCCTCAGCCAAAATAATAATAATAATAATAATAGTTAAAAACAAATATAAAATATAAATTTTTTAAAAAAATTGTCATGTGCACAGCAGAACATAAGAGAAGATTTAAAATATAAAGCAATAAATTTCAATTCAAGAAAACCTATATAATAAATACTGTACCTTGTGTTCAGAATTGTCCATCTTTGCTTTTTCTTTGGTAGGTTTTCTTTGTTGTTGTTGTTCTCTGCTACATGCTATCTACTTTATTCTCCCCTTTTCCCCCAAAGGAAGAATACAATAAAGCATATCTATGTGTGTGTGTGATGTGGTTGAGGACTAACATGATGTAGTTGATTTAGACATTGGATGATGGTGGGCACCAAAGTCGGGGTTCAGTCATGTGAAGAATTCACAATGGCCATTCTCTTTGGCAAAAGGCACATTTATTTATGAAAGAGTTTACAGACAAAATGAAGGGATTCAATAGACATGAGGGATCGTAAATATAAAACAGTGGGAGAGTATATGAAAGACAAGTTACTCAGTGGAACTACAATTACCCTCAGCTGATGGGATAAATCCTGAAAGGGACTTAGCAGTCTAAAAGTGTTAGTTAACTATAAGGAGAAAATATGAAGTTGGAAATCTTAGTGGAGTAAGAGGAGGCACCACTGGCATGGGGGAAGGGAAAAAGACATCCTGAGGCAGAGTGCTATGGCAGACTGACTCAAAGAAGGCACCAGCGATGGGATGGCCCCTAAATAGATTTTATAGGGAAAATGTTACTTCAGGGACATGACTGAAATTTCTGACAGGGCCATGGCAAGGTGAGAATATTCAAGATCTCTACAGAGAGTGAGTCTTAGAGGTTTAACATAATTTGGATTTCAGATTGGATGATCTCCCCAGAGAAAGGGACGATGGAGCTAGATTCATCTCTATCAGTGCAGTCTCCCTGCTTATCTCGGGATTATTTCTTCAGTTTCTCTCTGTACAACACACTATTCAGGATCTCATCTTGTGTTTACATGTATGTGTGTTTGTTTATATATACATATATGTATACACACATATGTATACATATATACATGTTCTTACATATAGACATCTATAATCATACACATATGCATATACTTTCATATACATCTATATAAGACTGTACTTTGCTTGTCCTTTGTTTCTTTGAAGGAGGATGACTTCTTTCATAAATCCAAGTGTTCCATATTTTTCTAAATCCGCCAACTCATCATTTCCTATACCACAAAATATTCTGTTCAGTTATTTTAAATTATCTAAAATAATATTAATATGGCTGACATAGTATCGTTTCCTTATTTTTTCTCTTTTGATTAAATCTATGTTAACTTTAACTTTGACTGAAGTCATGATTGCTACCCTTGCTTTTTTTACCTAATAAATTCTACTCCTGATCTTTATTTTATATTAGTTTTGTGTGGGACAGGGTGGTAGATCCCTTTACCCAAATTGACTACTCAGAGGTATCTTCAGATATAAAAAACATACATTTATTTGGTTTTTGCAAGGAGAGATGCAAGCACATCAGTTGCACAGACACAGAAGCTTTCAGCTCCCATCTCCCAGCATTTTGTGCCTGGTGGTGACTGGGAAATGTTGAATTGGTTAAATAGCAAAAGACTTGGGTTCACTGGATGGAATAAAAAGGAAGTAACTATTCACCAATGGTCAGCAAAGCTGTCTATTTCTTGTGGGTCACATTACTTTCTGAAGCTTAGGCCTAGGATCTGACCTTTTCTGTTCTATAGCCTCTGAGAACAGGGGTCATGTGATTTGCTGAAACAGACCTAGAATCTGACCCACTGCATCTCATAAACTTTTTGAGAAATCTTCACGTGGTCCCATTTACTCCCTTTTCTCTATTTCATATGCTTTAAGATTTCTTACACCAATCTTGCTATATTTCTTCCACTAGGACATGCTAGTTATCTAGGCCAACAGACTTGTCCCTCACTTCAGTATCACTCACCCCCTACCATTTAGAACTAACACCCGTACATTAGTGGAAGCTTTCGGGAACCATTTTAGCTAAGAAATTTTGACCTATTCTAGTGATAAAGTACATCCATCTGTAATAATTCAGGAAGGCATCCCTCTGAGTAATTTATGACATTTCTCTGAAATGGTGGGTTATTGACTTAATAATTCATTAGGCAATCATATCCAAATTCAAAACTCAAAACAATATTAGTTACAGTCCCAAGAGATTTCATCTCAATAGCAAGTTTCACAAACCAGGAACTTCAGGTCTCTATAAAAACAAACAAACAAAATCTTACAAACTGTTGTGTATAACCTATCAAATGCACCTGTAACACACAGTCAAAACTAATGCAGGGATATCAGGATAAGATTTTGCTCTGGATACTTTAAGAAAGCTATAGATCGTATTTGTTATCAAATTCATTATGCACTTAAATACATTATATAATTTGCTGAATGGGTCTTGAAATAAGCACTTTCAGAGCATTTGCATTTAACCAGAAATCTAGAAAATTTCTTAGAAGTTTCTTGCATTGCTAAGTGGTAGAACCTTTGATATAACATCACAAATGACTTTGCCTTAAAACAATCAGACTTGAAAAATGAAACCAAATATTCAGTTATTTACACCATGTAAATGTAAGCTATTTCTTTAAACAATAAAAGCAATTAATGTTTAAATAATTTCATTTAACCAGCAGAAAGGAGGGGCCTGGGAGAGGGATGTAAGGATTGGTGGCAGAAGTTGGTGGGGTGAGCTTCAGTGAATGGGTTTGTTCTCTTACTTCTAAGAAGCAGCCACACCCAGTGGAAGAGGGGTGGGCTAAATCTTCACCTTCCCAAGCAGACTGATCTTTCCCTTTTTCCTTCCCCCACTCCACATGGTGTCTCTCCTAATTCTGTTATGCTTTTTGACTCCATTTCTCCTCCTTATAGCTAACTCTTTTAGGGTGTCAAATCCTCCGCTACAACCCAGACTGTCAGCCAAGGACATGCACCAACATCATGAGGTGTCTCCTTTCCCCTGGCAAATGGCAAGTTCCATTAGGAGCTTTCCCCTTTCCATAATAAATCTACCTTTTGCCAAAGGCAATGGCCAACGTTTATTCCTCACCTGACAGAATCCCAATTTTGGTGCCTATCATCATCTGGTGTCTGTGACCCACATAATACATAACAATCTTAGGTTTATATTTTACAACAATACCCAAATAATATAATTAGCAATTTCACAATTTTCATAAGTGATAGCCAAATAAATAACATAGTCTATCACAAAAATGGACAGGAATCTCATGTAATTTATAGTCATTTTCAATTTTAATGTATACACCAATTAAAAAGTTATTTTAAAAATCAATACTTTACCTTCTAACTAGATGCTCCATTCAAACTATCAATTGCTTTTGCAAATCAATCTTTCTTGACCCTTGTTTTTAAAATCAATTTTTTTAACTTTAAGATTCACAATATAGCTAATATCTAAATAACTTTGAAACAAATTTCATAAAACTTATACATATGTCCAGAAGAGCTGACAAAATTTTAAAGCATAGCTCATAATTTTTACAAAGTACCCAATATACATTTTTAGAAATCAACATACTTCATCTAACTAGAGGATACAAACATGTGACCCCCTAAGATAAGCTACCAGAACTTTGTTTTAATAGGCTATTTTTAACATTTAAAATCAAATCAAATACAGATTTTAATTTCCAGTTGTAATATTCCAACATTTGCACACAAATTTCTAAGATCTTGTGCTTAAAATAAACAAACTCAAAATTCTAACACATACCATTTAATTGTGATCATCTCATATAATTGTAATAGTAAGAGATTCCTCATATAAAACTTATAATTTATCTTGATATCTCAGGAGGTGGCCTTAAGCTCAAAATTCCTGATGTAAAAGCCTATTATAATATTATAATAAGTTGTTCCTACTTAAGAAAGTTGTAGATTATTAGTAAACTCATTCCTTCATTGGGACCTATGTAACTCAAACAAGTTATTTCTCAGGGTTAATAACCTTACAAAATAGTTTTAAGAAGCTTAAGACACTTCCTGTTTGTTTGCTTTCTTTGACTGACATCCCCTTTCTTTGTTCTCTTTTACCTCCCCCAATCAGATCGGCCTACTCTCAGGTCCCCATGCTTTTAAAATGCAAACTTGATCCAGATAAAGTTTTGTGAGAGCTCTCTCTCTCTCTCTCTCTCTCTCTCTCTCTCTCTCTCTCTCTCTTTCTCTCTCCCTCTCTCTCTCCCTCTCTCTGTCTGTTTCTGTCTGTCTC
Organism: Antechinus flavipes; assembly: GCF_016432865.1. Lineage (NCBI taxonomy): Eukaryota > Metazoa > Chordata > Mammalia > Dasyuromorphia > Dasyuridae > Antechinus > Antechinus flavipes. Next base: position 185,409,338 of record NC_067399.1, on the reverse strand, counting down.
TATCTCTGTGGCTCTCTCCCTCCTTCTCTCCCTCCACTTCTCTCTTTCTCTCTCTTTGTCTCTTTCTCTCCCCCCCCCCCCCCCTTCTTTTTCTTCTGTCAATCAGAAAAGGCTTGTGGACTAGGATGTTTACTGTCAGGTTTTAAAAGCAGCCAAGTGCTTTTCTGTTTTTCCCAAAGTTTCCAAACTTGAATCTTCTATTTACACAGTCAGTGCAAAGAGATTACAATTTATATAAAACTGTTTTTACTATAAATCTCAAATAACAAATTTCACTAAACTGATTTGAGTATCTTTTCTTTCTTCTTTCATTCACCCTTCCTTTCAAGTGGTCCTTTATCCTATGCACTGTCCTCATGGAGGCCTTAATTTAGTTGAATTTGCTTCCAAATTACTTCACAAACACACAAAATTCATTATCTCAACATTGATATTATATTTTGGTTACATCTAAAAACTTATAAAGTTATCATATATGAAGCAATTAAATCCAATAAAGTGGTTAACACTCATGACATTTGTTTATACTAAGCAGTTTTGCAATCTTGAACTGACCAGTTGCAAATATAGACAACCACAAAAATTACATGGAAGAGCACTGTCCCTTTCCCCCACACAAAATAACAATATCTCATCAAATGCACTTTGGTGATATTTCAGGGTTTTTTTTTTTTTTCTCTAAAGATTTGGGTTTGAACTGCTGCTTTCCCTCTCCTTCTGGGGAGAGCTGTTCCAATCTCATAGATTTTGATCTTGTAATACACTGAGCTTCTCAATTAGGGATCCCCAAACCTGGAGGGGTCTCCCCCATCCAGCAGTCATCCAGAGCACCCCTGCTCTGTGCTGTTGATCAGTTCTTCCTTAACCTTGAATCACCAAGCTTTGATGATCCCAGAGTCCCCTTCAGCCTAAGGGAAGCCCGAGGATACAGTGCCCTTGGGAGAACAACTCCTCTGCCCCTTCCCCTTCTACTCCTGGATTATGTCCCCACAAGTTACCTGACTGGCCACTTGCCCTCAGGCTTCTTTTTCTTCGAAGACTTGTATTCCTGGATGCCTCTCTTTAGGCACTTACTCTACAGGGAGGGAGGTTGAGAGTCTGATCTCAAGGATGGTCAGAAAAAATCCAACCTGGAGCCTGCCTTGAATCAAAACCCCAGCCATCTCTCTGGAAAGTCACAGATCCCAGAATGAGCCCCCATAAACTGTGTAGGATGAATGCTAGACCCCCTTACCCAAACTGACTACTACGAGGCATCTTCAGATACAAACAGAAAGCATTTATTTGGTCCTTGCAAGGAGAGACCCAAGCACTCCAGCTGAGCAACCCAGAGCCTCTCAGCTCCCAGGATTGTGTGCCTGGTGGTGACTGGGAAATGTTGAATTGGTTAAATAGCAAAAGATTTGGGTTCATTGGATAGATTGAAAAGGAAGTAATAATTGACCAATGATCAGCAATGCTGTCTATTTCCTATAGGATGTGTAACTTTCTCAAGTTTAGACTTAGGATCTGACTCATTTTATCTCATAGACATTTTGAGAAATCTTCTCTTGGTCCCATTTACTATGTACCTCTTGTTTCCTGTTTCTCCTGATTCCTCTGCTTTTCTTCTGCTACCTTGTTTTCTTATGATTTAACCTGTTCGCCCTTCAAGGATTCCACTCTTATCCCATTCCTGTTAATCTATGTGCTATTCTAAACCTTTCCCCCCATCTCATTCCCTCATCAGTTTATTTCTTTATAACTTAGAAGACTTCCATTCTTTTCTAAATATATATGTTGTTTTCTCTTTAAACCTGATCTGATGGGTGTTGAGGCGGAAGATACCCCAACAATATTAAGGTCCTCTGGTCAGTGTCATGGGTTTGATGAATGAATTCATACACTCAGTTTTTCTCCCAGTTAGAGGGCAAAAACTTATAATAATTGATCATTGTGATGCCAATTGAAGCAGCCTAAAGTTCCAAGGAAATCTACTATGAGTCAAAAGTTAGAAGACAATTTTATAGGAAATAAGTCACTAATATGCTAATTCTATGGTCCAGAGATATAACTAAGGAGTGATAGGGATATAGTAATTCTCAGCATTGAATTCTATGGCTTACTGACCAACAGATTGTTCTCTGATAGCCAGCATTATTTGTGGTACTCCCAAGGCTGGGTAGCCTTAGAATTTCTCAGGAATTGCTGCATTCTTACACCTCTCAAGAGGATTTTTCTCTAAAAGACCCTCCCTTATCTTCTCTTCCCCCTCTCTATCCCCTCATCCACTTATTTCTTTCTGAATTTAGAAGACATCATATATATATATATTATATATGTATATATATAATATGTACATATATATGCATGTATGTATATATGTGAATATATACTAACTCATATATTTATGTGTGTATGTATGTATATGTGTGTCTATATACATATATGTCTGTTTGTACATATGTATTGTTCTTTCTTTAACCCAGTCCTGATAAGAGTAGGATTCTAGAACAACCTGCTCTTCCCTCCACCCCCACCCCCATCTAATTCCTCTGTCCATTCCTACATGGTCTGCTTTTTAGAATCACTTCCTACTCAGTTCTAGCTTAATTTTTCTTTTAAACTACAGGGCAGAGTTCTTTCTGTAAGACTATTACCTTTCTCAGCTTCAACAATTATGATTCTCAATGCAAATAAAAAGCTTAAGTTTTTTTTTTTCTTTTCTGTTTATTTTTTCCATTTTTGTCTCCTTTAAGGGTCAGCTAGGTGGTATAGTAGATAGAATACAAGGTCTGGAGTTAGGAAGACTTATGTTTTTAAGTTTAAATCTGACCTCAGAAGCTCACTAGCTATGTGGCCCTAGCAATTCACTTAACCCTGCTTGCCTGAGTTCTTCATCTGTAAAATGAGCTGGAGAAAGAAATGGAAAAAACACTCCAGTATCTTTGCCAAGAAAACCCCAAATGGGGTCAGGAAGCATAGGACACAATTGAAAATATGAACAATGACTGCTATTCATGCCACAGCTTCTTAAAGCTTGGAGCCATGTGTAACAACAATGCTAAAATTTATTTAGTGCTTTAAGGTTTAAAGAGTACTTGTATAGGTTATCTCATTACATACTTACAACAGGTATATTGGTGTGTGTGTGTGTGTGTGTGTGTGTGTGTGTGTGTGTATTATGTTCCTCATAGTTATTGTCCTGAGAAAGTATTCAAATAAATATTTGTTATTTTAATTTAATTTTTCTGATTTTCCATGAACTTAGAATGACTTCCTTGGTTTAAAATGTATGAAATTGTTATAGGATATAAGAGATAATTCATTCTTTATAACAAAATTACTATTTGAGGGAACTGAATTATAACTAGCAATAGGCAAACAGGGTTTTGTGCTAGAGCACTGATATCCACTATACTTCTGTGAGGGATGTAGAAAACCCTTACCCAAAATGACTACTCAGAGATCCCTCAGTAGAGGCAGAAAAGTTTATTGAAAACCTCTGGAGGATGAGCCGTCCCATCGCAAGATAAGAAAGAGAAAACTCGCAGTATGAGGGCTAAAGAAGTAGTAAAGATACATAGCTTTTATACAAGAAATTACATCACAAGTAAGAGAGCATTGAGAAGAGGAGGGGGAGGCATCTAATTGGTTGTTGCTATTTGGGGAGATTGGAATGAAAGATTTCTCTTTCCCTGAAATCTCCTGATTTCTGGGAAACAGGAAGTCAGGCCTTCAGGCTTAATCAAGCAGACAGTGGTCCAGCTAATAGACTAAATATCGATAAATGTCAAATACCAATAAATGTCATCAGCTCAGGTTAAGTAAATATGTTTCTAGCTGGCCAAGGCTCAAGTAGATATGAGCCTGCACATATTATACAGGTCATAGAGGAAACACAAAAATAATAAAATACAGAAAAAGAATTCATACATTCCTGTAAGTTCTTCACCTTATCTATTCCCCACACTTCTTTGCCATACTTCCAGATTCTGTGCTACTTCACATCACCCTGTATAGCATACTGTCCTCCTCCCCCCCAAGATTGATTGATATTGATAAGATACAGCTTCTAGGAGAAATATGGCAATAATTTTCAGGTCCCCTGATCTTAGAGTACTTTTGTTTTAACAATTTGTTAGAAAGTCTTCTGGCTTTAGAATCAGTGATCTTGAGTTTCCTCCCTTCCTTCCCGGATTTCAGAATGCTATTGTTCTAATAATCTGTCTGTCAATGATTGTAAAAATCTTCTGCCCTAGATATATAATAATACTCCTTCTCTTAGACTCCAGGGAAGATACATTAGGGAACCTGAGGTCCTCTGACCTTAGAGTGCTATTGTTCTGACAATATGTTTGTCAATGATTCTAAAGTCCTCTGACTTTAGAAAAGTTCTACAAACATTGCTGACTGTCAGATACATAATCTGCTGGTCAGTGATAATCAAATTTTTGAGACCACTCCTCAATTCAACCACTGGACAATAAAATTAGCATATCAATGACATGAAGAACTGGATAAATTTGTGTCCTTGCTCCTGGCTCTTTGCCAAATTCTTTTGGAATTTAGCCCCTTTCATTTGGTGTGATAGTTACAATAAACTTTTCCCCTTGACTTGGAGATGGGTTCAAGCCTGCAATTTTTTTTGAAATACCTTGTGACACTGGTCTGCTATCCCAAACTTTTGGGGTCCCTTCTCAATCTCAACAATATATCACCCTTTTCCTAAGTTAGCTTTCCCTAAACTGCATTTTTTTTTCAACAGGTGAAAAAAATTGGTTCTGTAAGGGATTGTAAAGTCACTCTTTGTCTCATCTTTTTGATAGCATAGATTATCATTCATTTTGTTTAAGAATGTAAAGAATTCATTTATATTTTGGGAAGTTGAGATTCTTTGGGGAGCTAAATTCTTTAAGCTAACCTATTAATTCTATTTTCCATATTCAGATCTGTTGATCTACTTGGAAATGGTAGATTGTTATTTTTCAGTTCTTTAACTTGTAGGTTTTTATCAGGCTTTAGGAAAATTCCCCACTTTGTAAATTATGAAACAACCAGAAAGATGTCATGAATTAGAATTCAAGTTTATTAAATAAACATTAGAATAAACTCTATTATGTATTCTCTAGAAAATGGAAAAAAGCAAATCAGTTCTTTGAATCTTTTGCTTTCTTTGGAAGAATGGCATGAGATGAGATGGAGAAGTACATTTTTCTAACCTGAGATTTGCTTTCCAACCTCTGTGAATTTGTTTAGACCTAGTCCTACACCTGACATCTTCTCTGATTAGTAAAATCCTTAACTTTATTCAAGTCTCATCTTAGGTGCCACATTTTCAGAAGATCTTTCCTACTGCCTCTAATTAAAGTTCTGTGTAAATGTTTCCAGGAGAAGAATGTTAGGCTTCTTCAATTCAGGGAATTCATTTTATTCTATCTTTTTGGCCTTATAACTCTAGCACTTACACCAGTAACTATATATGATAGTTTTTTTTTTTTTTTTCCCTTCCTTATTGAAATAAATTGCTGGTGTAGAATGTTATCTAGGATAAAAGCTGTTAAAATGCTTCACTCCTGACTCCTCTTCCAAGTTCTTCCCATTTCTCAAATTCTAACTTAGATCAAACTGTTTCAATGCAATTTGTCCTTATCTCTATAATCCACAGTAGTTCCTTTCTCCTCAGTTCTAAAACTCCAGTTATCTTTGGTATTGATCTAGTATTCGTTATATATGCTACTTTACTCCCACACCAATTAAGTAATTAGAGAATGTTCAATCTTCTCATTGGAATCAATCAGTCAAAGTAAGCTAACTGTGAATAAATCTTTAAGCAGTTTAAAGTTATCACAGGAGTTTTGGGTTATTGGACAAAAGCACATAATGTCACACAGGAAATATAATTGGCAAAGATGATCAAACAGATTTAGGGACTCACATTAAACAAAGAAAACCAGTTTGGAATCATGTATTCCATCAGCAAGACAGCTGAGTGGTAGTCTGTCTGTCTACCTGCCTACCTGTCTGTCTCTCTGTGTCTGTGTTTTAATATTTGGTTATCTGCCTATCTGTATGTCTGCCTGTCTCTGTCTCTGTTTCCTTCTCTCTCTGTTTCTCTGTGTCTGTATTTGTATTTCTGTCTTCCTGCACTGATCAGATTTCTTAACAGTGTTCTCAGTGCAGCAGTAGTAGATAACAGTATTTGCTTTGGTACCTGAGAGACACTGAGGATAGACTTGGTATCTTGAGTAAAGGCAGGTAAATGACTCCATGAAGCACTTTATGAGGACTCCACAAAGTAAGAAAAGAACTCAGAACAACTATGAGCTTTGAGTTTAACATTTGGTCACCTGTGCTTTTTAAGTTTTTATTCACTTTCCTCTGAGACTTGTATATGTGCTATCAGTTTGGAGGGATTTTTTGAAACAACTCCTTGCTTCACCTGCTAAGTGAATATCTTTTCTAAAGTTTGATAATTAGTGGGAAGGAAGCACACCAATGGGAACTCACTAGCAAGAGTACTAGAAAGTCCACACTTCCTCACAGATGCTTCTGGAACTTTGGTAAAGGGTTAGTAGAAATAACTGTCTGGCAATCTGACCTGTCAATGAAAGTAGAAATTGCCAATAATCAGTAATAGCAACAATTTATATTATAACTTATGTCCCTAGCTAGACTTTAAGTTCAGTGATTCCTTCATTTTATCTCTTGCAATTTCTCAGTTGTAATAAGCACAATTAAAAAATGTGAAAAGATCAATGAATGAATCACACTAAAACAAAAAGTTGAGGCAAAATTATGTCTTATTAAGAGAACTAGATTGAGCTTAGTATATTATATTTATTTGCAATATTGTGGGTACCTTCTTTTTTCTCACTGGGCCTCAGTTATTTTATTGTAAAATAGAACTCTAAAATCTCTTTCTAACAAATCTTATTTGAGAGGCTAAAATCCAGGAAGAGGTGCTTTTTTATTTTTGCCTTTATTTCTTCATCACTTTAGTGATGAAGCCAGTAAAAAAGCAAAAATTAAGGTTTTGTTTTTTTTTTTTGGTTGTTGAATGGCACATTCTCCTTTCTGAAGTATGAGTGAGTTGATCTGGTCAATAAAATATAATTAAATCAGTGTCATGCTAGAATGTTATATCAATAGAGCACCAGAAATAATTATTAACATCTATAAAATATAAATGATTGAGTGACTGGAGATGAATGAAGCCTTCAAGCTGAGGTCAAAGGGACCCACAAATAGAGATAGGGCTCTCAGAAACCTTGTGTTATTATACACCTGGGAAAACCATATAAATAAAAACAACTTACTTCCTTTGACTTTCGTGCTATTGTTTTGATGCTGAATAGACAAGGATAATAGTCTTCACTATGTATTCGAAGAAATATCAGTAGAAGAAAGTGAATTTTTACCACTGATAGGAGCCCAAATATCTATTTTCCTAAAATATCTTATTCCTAAAATATGTCTCTGAAACAGTCCAAATTCAAACCCTCCTGTAGTTTGAAGTGTTAATTAATCTCTTATAAGGTGGTAACCCCTAGACTTTATGTTGTTTTCACATCTGACCAAATAAAACTGTTTGAAACTGTGTTTGTCTTTTTCAGGTTCACTGCCTGTTCATAATGATATTAATAATAACAATAACAATAAAAATCCCTTTTAATTCCCTCTCCTAATTCTGAATTTTAATTCATTCCTCCTACACCTAGATTTCCTATACCTTCACTTCCTCTCAAGAGATATGTTCCATTGGTGTCTCATTTTTAAGAAACAAGGGGCATCTTTCTTATTTTAATCTCTCTCCTTCCTAGTTCTTCTCCACTTGTACTGTTTGGATAAATAACTTCAGCATGGAGCAGATGATAAACGTGGATCAAAAAACAACAAAAGAAGCAAATTGCTTCCCACCTACAAAGTCGCATAATGAAACTAATAACCTCCAGAGACATCCACCTGATTTACAGGTGCAGATATGTCTAAAGCAGGGTAGCTTTCCTGCCTGATGTGAATCAATTTTTTATCTGGGGAAGTGAAAGAGAAAGAAACCAACTAAGATTATAGTGTGATCATAATGGCATTTAAAATACAGAGCTGTGATTAATCCATAGAGAGAAGAATGGGACATAGAACTGCCTGACTTATGGAGGTAATACTTCAAAATAAATCACTCTGTAGCAAATGTCTTGTTGGATGGATCTATGCCTTGTTGTACACCCACAGGTTGTGGGAAAACAAGAGCAATGAGAAGCTCCCATAATTTTCTACTATGTTTTAACATTGCTTTTGTATTCTGAGCCCTGCCCCTTTGAATCCCAAATGTCCTTCAGTGGCTCTGGAGGACAAAATAAGGCTGGTGATTTTGCTCAGCCCTTTTTCACTTCCAACTCACTTACATGTCATGGCATCAATTCCCAGATGTCACGCTCCTCTTCAAGAATGAAGAACAAGTAACAATAACATTTATACATATTGGCTCCCTAGGCTGGACTCTTAAGCTTTTTGAGGTCAGGGATTCTTTCACTGTTATCTTTGTACCTAGCCCAGTACAGGCAGGTCTCAATGATATTGCATTCTAGATGACAACAATATCACAACAAAATAAGTCACATGAAATTATGAATATAAAATATATATATCTATACTACACTGTAATCTATGAACTGTGCACTATCATCTCAGCCTTCAGTGAATCATAATCTCTTTTGTTGGTGGAGAATCTTATCTAGATAATGGTAGCTTGTACCTGATCAGCTGAAGGCTGAGGTGTCTGTAGCATTTTTCTAAAATAAGAATGAAGTTCTTGCCTCTTTGTTTAACTCTTTCTTTTACTTGAACACGTAGAGTTATTAATTAGCCTAATTTCAATGCTGTGTCTTAGCTAATAGAGAGACCTGAGGAAAGGGAGTATGACTGGAGAATGGTGGGATGGTTGAGCAGTCAGAACACACATTCCATTTATAGATCAAGTTCCTGCCTTATTAAGATATAGTTTTTGGCACTTCAAAAGAATTACAATAGTAATATCAAAGATCACCGAACATCATAATAGATATAATAATAATAACAATAATGAAAAGTTTAAAATATTATGAGAATTATCAAAATGTGACAGAGACATGATGTGAGCACATGCTATTAGAAATATTGTACTGGGAGACTTGCTTGGTGCAAACCTTCAATTTGTGAAACAATATCTGCAGAGTACAATAAGATGAGGTATTACAGTAAAATAAAGTATGGCCAGACTGGTACATAGTAGCTAAAATCTTTTTTATTCATTGAATGACCATCTTATTATCTATTTTGATTTACTGAATATCTAATCTGTTTCTTTTCCTATTTTAATCCTTCTAGTTAATTACCTATTGAGGTAAAACCCCTTTGTCCTGCTATCTTTCTCTGCTCTTTTATCTTTCTTGTTTTGACTTCTTCATGTCCCTTCATCATCTCTTCTTTTAACCCCATCCTTTTTCTGGCACTCACACAGACCTACATTTCTCCACCTGACACCTTATTGCTGAGCTCTCTTTTTAGCATTGGTTGCCCCTTTTCTAATGTATCTTGCTGATCTGACCAAGAGTATATTCCCTATTTTCTATTGTCACTTCTAGATCCACTTATATCATCTTGTCTTTCTTTCCTCTTTTTTTTTTTTTCCCCAAGGATTTCAGGACTTTCTTTAACTGCTAAATCTGATAGCCTTTTTAAAGTCCTTTATCTCTTCCCACTTTTATGACTGTTTTTTCTTAGTATATCTTGTACTTGCACATTCTATCTGTCGTGCTGGGAAAGTATTTCCTCTTCATTTCTGCCTTTCAGACTTTTTTTTATCTTCTGTAAGGTTCAGTTCAGGTGTCATGTCCTCCATTATGGATCTTCTTTATTGCTCTTAGATCTCTCTTCCAGTTTCATGCATTTATTTACAAGTCTTGCCTTTCCATTAAGTGCTTATATATACTAGCCTAGTATTATATTTGGCTAGCTATAAGTAAAAGCCTATTGAATTGAACCAATTTGTTTTGTTTTGATTTACATATTCTTACCTAGATAATTATTTCATTAAACAATGATCAATGATCACCCCTACAAAAAATACCTATAAAGAAAACAAATCACCTGAAGTCACAGATTAATGGCTATGTGTCCTTCAATTTCTAGGTACATATCTGAAGGGATTATACTTTGTGTCAGGTGCTATTTGAGAGAACAGTTTGAATTTTTTTCTCTTTCACTATATCAGATGTACTTTAAAAACTATGAAGCACATACTTCCCACATAAACAAACACAACAGTCAGCAAGTACTTGATATTATTGTTGTCTATGAGTTGTCCTTTCTCAAAATGCAGGGTTCTTCCTCAGTGCCTTTGATTAACTGGAGAACCTCCAAAGGAAGTCAGTCAGAATGTTGAAGGACTTTAAAGTTATGTACAAGAGGAATGTTTGAAGGAAATGTGAATATTTAGCCTGGAGGAGTAAGAGGCTATCATGAAAGTTGTCCAGAGTCAATCATTTGGTCAAAGATGCTTGGTCAAAGGTCTGGATGAGGAAGTAGATTTGAACTCATAGATGTTGGTTCAAATCCCACTTTCATTCACTGTTTTTGTTTTTTTGTTTTTTTTTTTTTTTGTGGCAAGTGTCTTAGTCTCTCCAATCTTCATTTTCCTTGAGGAAAAATGAGGGTAATTTAATTAGATGGCTTTTGAGTTTTCTTCCAGCTCTATATCTATGATTTTAAGTATTTGAAAGACAACTAAAATAGGTTTTAAATATATACTTCAGGGGACAAAGCTAGAGGAAATTAAAAGAAAAAAGAAAATGCAATTTTTGATGTTAGGATAACTTTCTCAATAAAAGGCTATCTGAAAGTACACTGGATTACCTTGGGAAATAATAGTTATTTTCCCTTTTCTGGAAGCTTTTAAGCAAAAACTATATGATTATTTGTCATTTATGCTGTTTGAGTGGGATGTGGGAATCCTTTTTTTTTTCCAAGTTTTGCTTGATAAATAGCTAGTGGGACCCTAATCACCTCAGAAATTCTGTGAAAGGTCTTAAATGTGTATGTCTGTCTTCTTCCTGTGCATACAACTACATAAATCACCATTAGACCATTACATTTCTTTTTGAGTGAGTTTATGATTTTTCAGAATTAAAACCTTGGAATCACAAATGTAGTAGTTGAAACAAACTTTTGAAATGATTAGCTTTCTTCTAAGACATAAGAAGAAATAATAACCTTTGGACCTCAATCAGATGCTGAATTATTTGGCTCAGGGTAGTAGTCTTTTTCCCCAGAAATTTTTATCAGTATGATCCCTGGAAATAGCAGATTATATGAATTGATTTAGTGGAAGATTTTTCTTCCATTGAGGGATTTGACTAGTAACTTCAAGCATTTGTCTTTCCTCTATTATTGGATGAATGAATTGACAATCAACATCTGGCCAGTTAGCTAGCAATAGAATGAATCCATTGATAAATAGTAACCCAGTTATGAAGAAGCATATCACGGTCCAATGTTTGTATTACAGTTGCATAAAATAGCCTGCAATACAAAAATATAGTTTGAACAATAGATATGGAATAGAATGTGCAATGTGGTTGCCATTTATTGACATACTATTGCTGGTTGATTTAATGTAGATTGACATTTCAGCCAATCAGACGTGGAGGATATGAATAGTGGAGTTTGCTATTCATGTCCCTCACATTGATTCAAGAGAAGATAGGCTAAATATCTGCTAAATAAAAAACAAAACAAAACAAAACAAAAAAAAACTGCTGCTTCAGATACATGGCAATAGCAGAAATGGCCAAATCCTTAAATTGTTGCCTAGCGTCAACTTCATTATCTGGTAATTAATTGGGCATGGGTGATTTTGACCTGGACCTTAGTATTTTCCATTCTAAATACTCTGAGAAAAGATTGCTTTGGTTATGTAGAGATCTCACCATGGTAATGCTTGAATATGGCATTTACTACTAAAAATATTTCATTTAATGATCTTAAATTCTCATTTCTTTTGGAGAAAACACACTGTTTTGGGAGAATGTTTAAAAAAGATTGTACATTTAGATAGGACATCATCATTCATAGATTAGTAAATTGAGACTTAGAAAGGAGAAATGACTTGCATAGGGTCCTAAATATAGTTAAGTAGAAGAATTGGGATCATTGATTAACAGGGACAAAGAATGATAATTACTGATCCTTGAAATAGTCAGTAGATCAGTAGACCAAGGAGGTGGTATGATTGTAATCCTTAAATTATTATTTCTATGTGCATGTTTTACTCCTTTTAAACTCGATTATGTGTATATTAATTTATTTCAAATATTTCTTAAAAATAAAAAAAAATATAACTAAAGGTTCGTTTTTGTTTTTGTTTTGTTTTTAAACTCTATTGTTTAGAAAGACTTTTCAAAATAATACTACCCTATTAGGCTCTTTTCAACAATGAGATGTTCCAGATAATTCCAATAGACTTGCTATGGAAAGAGCCATCCACATCCAGAAAAAAAAATTATAGAGACTGAATGTGGATCAAAGCTTAGTATTTTCAACTTTTTGTTGTTCTTATTGCTTGTTTGCTTTTTTTCCTCTTCCTCATGATTCCCCACCTCCCTGCCCTTTGATCTGATTTTTCTTATACAACATGATAAATAAGGAAATATGTTTAGATGAATTTCCCATGTTTAACTTGTATTGCTTGCTGTCTAGGAGAGGTGGTGGGGGAAAAGAAGAAAAATTTGGTTTTGTAACAAGGTTTTGTTAAAGTGAATGTTGAAAACTATCTTTGCATGTATATGGAAAAATAAAATACTATTAAAAATGGTGACAACCTTTGGTTCAACACATCATTGTTTGCAAAGTCTTTTTGCATTTTTATCTCAGTTTATCTATCTAGTAGAATGAGGTCTCTGGGGCAAGTTTTCATATGCCTATTTTATAGGTAAATGAACTGAACTCAAAATAGGTTAAATGATTTACCCAAAGTCATACATCTGATAAATGAAAAAGCATTGGAATGTAAACCCCATGTTGCTCATCCACAAAACTATTCATTTATTTTCATTATCATTGGTAATCCCAAATGTCAACACTTAGTTTTGGAACTATCTTTACCAGTAGATTCTAAGTTCCAAGAGACTGGAGACCATTCTGTATTTTTAATTCTACCTCCCCAGGATGTTTAAATATTGTAATTTAAATAGTGTTTAAATATTGTAGGTGCTTAATAAATATTTCCAAGTTACATTTAAATTCTCTAATTCAAAGATTAATCATGGTATAGTGCTTAGAGATCTAACCTTGGAAAAAATCTAGGTTCAGTTTCTATTTTGGGAGAGGGAGGGAGGGAAGGAAGGAGGGGGAAAGGAAGAAAGGGAAGAAGGAAGAAAAGGAGAGATAGAAGGAGGGAGAAAGAGAGAGGGAGGGAGGGAAGGAGATAGGGAGAGAAGGAGGAAGAAGAGAGAGTGGAAAGAGGAGAACTAAACTTCCTAAAACATGAAATCATAAGTACTTCCCTGGGAAATTTTGAACAGGTGCTGAAGAAAAAAAAAAAAAATCTTGAAATGTCAAAGGGAAAAGAACAGGAACAAAAATGTTGCCAGATCTGAGCCTATTTTAGGGGCAAAACAAGCTGAGACCATGCTTCTTTGACAAGTCTGACTTAATTATATTTTAAATTCAGTAGTCACTAAATTCCCTAGTGATTTATAAAGGAGAAAGTAGCCTTTTACTTACATTGACTAATCCAGCTTCTTCCTTCCAAATGCTAGAAAGAGTGAATTCTGAATAATCCTATATATCCAATTTTACTTTTTAAAAATTTTATTCATTTCAAGGTAAATATCCAAGCAAATAGCAAATAGGAATTGGAGAAGTTACACAGATTAGAATATAACAAATGATATGAAAGAGAAGTTAACTTAATCTAGTAGAGAAAGCTCAATCTTATTCAAGGAGATCAAGTTTACAAATCTTGAGGAACACAAACTGGAATTAAGGGACATATTGAGGGGATAGCTTCTCCTAGATATTGACATATTCTTTCTTTATGTATATCTCTCTCAAAAAATTTCTGGCGTCATACATGTATCTCTCCTCAGATCTCTGCTCCAACTTCTATGCATGAGTGCCTAATCATGTCTTGTTCAGCATATTCTCCATCAAAGGAGAGTTAATTCTTCCATGTGCTTAGATACACACACACACACACACACACACATTTCTGAGGCATGATTGGAGGCTGTGGGCATTTTGGTTGTTATCTTTAAGACCTTAGTTTCTTCTTGTGTACAGTGAAATATTAGACTAGATGATCTCTAACGCTTCTTTCAGGATCAAATCCTTAGTTGTCATTGTACATTGAAAAGAATACTAGATATGGAGTCAGAGAATCTTAATGTAATCCTAGATATACTATTTATTTTTTGATTGATCTCAGTAAAACATTCAACCTCAGTTTTCCTATTTATAAAGTGAGAAAGTTGAATTAGGTGGTCTTCAATTTCTGATCCCGCTGTAATCCTATAATTTGATGATGTTCAAAATCATAGAAATTATTAGAATTGTATTGCTGAGAAATGATCTTTTTTACTTTGGCTTAGTAATGTGACATTTAACAATTGATTGGTTTCCTAGAATCCAAACACACACAGTAAAAAGATTATGGTTATTTTTAGCCATAGAAGGTGAGGAAGAAGACAGTTGTAGAATGGTTATTAACTTTTTGATTTTTATTTATCAAGTAGTAGTGTCCCAAAGTTTAAATACTTTATGGGCCACAAAATGTAGTTAAGAATCCAAGGAAAGATCACCATGTGACCTTTGAGAAGGTGTTTTTCATGTAAATAATCCTCTGAAAGCTAAATGAAAACAAATTATGTGGTTGGTAAGGCCAGTGTGCTGTTTATATTAGCCAGTATACCTGACCTTTGAGAATCCATTGATCTCTCTTGACCTGCAAGTCCTTCTGGAAGTCACTGATGAATTGTTTTATTCCAAACATCTTTGGAAATGATATTCTGGTGATATGTATTGAAAACAATTATTATATAACCACATAATATACAAGTTATATGGTATTATCATATTTATTACAATATAAAATACCATTAACATGTAATTATATTTCACAGATTATTGATTGTTTTTATTGATCTTCATACTTGCTTGAAGATGACCAAAATTACATCACTATGGAAGAACTATTGGGAGCAAAGTACAGTATCTGATTGACTAATCAGATCAATACATGTTTGGAATTCCCTACTATAGAGTGGCCAAAAATAGTCCATATGAACATTTGATGTGGAAATGTCTCTAAATTTGTACCTCTCACATTTTTTTTTTATTAATCCAATTTTTCTTTGTACATAAATTACAGTACCTTTCTTGATGCTAATATACTATGCTGGCTGGTCTTCTGCCAGTGTCACTAATGTCTCACAATAAATCCCAAAGTTCTTCAGAACACCTTGAGAATGTCTTTGTAATCACTTCTGACTTCCTGTACAAAATGGTCTTGTGTGAGTTTTTTGTAAAACAGTCTTAGGCAAACATATCTTTGGCACTTGAACAGTATCATCAATACATTGGAGCTCATTCTCTGCAGTAGAGTTTGAATGCTTGATAGTTCAGCTCCAGAAGAGTTTAGTATTTTGTCTTCCCAGGTAATATTTAGAATCTTCCTAAGACAATTTAAATGGAACTGATTCAGCTTCCTGGCATGGTGCTGGTATAATGCCCAGGCTTCAGAGGCATATAACAATGTGGCCAGCACAATGGCTCTGTAGATCTTCAGTTTGGTAGGCAGCCTAATACCTCTTGTCTCCCACATTTTCCTTCAGAGCCTCCCAAGCACTGAGTTAGCTCTGGCAATATGTGCATCAACCTCTTCATCTGTGTACATCCCTGCCAATCCAAGTGAACTCATCCAGAACATTCAATATGTCTCCATTTGCTGGAACTGATGATTCTACATATGGATGGTGCTGTGCTGGCTGTTGGAGAAACCTCTGTTTTCTTAGTGTTAATTGTCAGGACAAAATTAGTACAAGCAACAAAGAATTAATTCAGTCTTTATTGTATTTCAGCATTAGAAGCTGCAGTGAGTGCACAGTCATCTGCAAAAAAAAAAAAAATCACTTATCAACTATCACTTCACTTTAGTCTTGATTTAAAGCCTTTTGAAGTTAAATAATTTACTATATTTTCTGTAGCTAACCTCTATGCCAATTTTATCCTTGTTGAAGGCATCTGACAATATCACTAAAAATATCATGCTAAAAAGCATAGGAGCAATTACACAGTCTTGCTTCATTCCACTGATGACTTGAAAGCATGAAAGCATGATCCATTATCCAGAACCCAGGCAAGCATGCTTTCATGGAACTGACATATAAAACTGATGAATAACTGACATTTTGAAGTGATCTTTCACAATTCCTTATGACTGACAGCATCAAAAGTCTTGGTCAGATGGACAGACATTATTTACACATCTTTGTTCTACTTCAGGCATTTCTTTTGGAGTTGTTGAGCAAAAAATACCTCATTCACCATATCTTGGGCCTTGCTGAAGTCACACTGATTCAGAGGGAATAATCACTTATTAAATTTTATATTAGTAAATCTAAGTGAAAATATCTTTTTTCAGGAATAATTGTATTCTTATCATCTCCATGTTTTAGAAAGTCATTACATACTATCTGTGAAATCCTAATAAAAGTAAAATAGGACACTTGAGATCAGATATCTCAGACTTTGCCAACTAAACTTTCCAAAGAGCTAATATTACAAATATGAATGGAATGAATGAAAAATTAGATTCTTTTAAAGATAAGTTAATGATATATACACATAGTTGAGAGTAAATGAATATATAGCATTTTATTTGAAGTCCTTCAGAAGGACTCGGCAAAGTCGTGTTTTGGAATATAGATAAAAAATATTGTAGCTCTTTGATAAAACACATTGATTATAAATACCTTGAAAAATGTCCTAAATGATATGATATTTTTAACTTATCTTCCATGATCCAGAGGCACTGCATCAATTTTCTGTTTCAAATATTTTCTAGATGGTGTTTCACCTTCAATTATTTTAATTATCTCATAGATTTATTTTTAAAAATAAATTATTATGCACTTATTTTAAAAATCATTACTTATTTGAGTTACAAATTCTCTATTTCTCTTGCCTCTAGCCCACCAATTAAGAAGACGAGAAATGTGATATACATTTTATATTTGAAATCATGCAAAACATTCCAATATTAGCCATGTTGCAAAAAAAAAAAAAAAAAAAACAAGAAAAATGAAGAAAGGAAAAAAATACCTTTCAGTATGCACTCAGAGTCCATCAATTTTCTCTCAGGAGGTGGGTATTATTTTTAAAAATTATGTCCTTTGGAATTGTCTTTAATAATTGCATTCATGAAGATAGCTGTCACAGCTAATTATTTTTATGTTTAAAATTGCTGTGATTGTAAAAATGTGCTTCTGGTTCTGTTAACCTCACTTTGCGTTAGAAAATATGACTTTTCAGATTCTTTTGAAACCATCCTGCTCATCATTTCTTATAGAATAATAATATTCTATTTCAATCATGTACCACAATTTGTTCTCAATTGATGGGCAGCTCCTCAATTTCTAATTCTTTGCCAAGACAAAAAAAGAGCTGCTATATATTTTTATATAAATAGGTCCTTTTCCTTTTTAAAAACAATCTCTTTGGGATACATATTCAGCAGACATGCATCCAAATTGATCTCCAGCATGGTTAGATCAGTTCATAACTCCACCAATAACTTTACCAATTCATTAATGTCCCAACTTTTCTACATTCCTTTCATCATTTGTCAATTTTATCTTCTTTCATATTAGCCAATCTGATAGGTGTGAGGTGATACATCAGACTTGTTTTAGTTTGCATTTCTCTGCTAAATAGTGATTTAGAGCATTTTTTTTTTTTGACTATGGATAGCTTTCATTCCTTCTTCTGAAAACTACCCATTTGATCATTTCTTAATTGAGAAATGATTTGTGTTCTTACAAATTTGACTCAAGTCTCCATGCTTGAAAAATGAGACCTTTTATCTCAAAGAAATCATAAAGCATGGAAAAGGACACATATATACAAAAATGTTTTTAGCAACTCTTTTTGTGGTAGCAAAAATTGGAAAATGAGAAATACTCATCAATTGGGGAATGGCTGAACAAATTGTGGTATATAAAGGTAACGGAATATTATTGTTCCATAAAAAATGATGAACAAGCTGATTTTAGAAAGGCCTGGAAAGTTTTACATGAATTTATGTGGAGCAAAACAAGCAGAACTAGCAATACATTGTACACAATAATATCAAGAATATGTGATGATCAACTGTGAAAGACTTGGTTCTTCTCAGTGGTTCAGTGATCCAAGGCAATCCCAATAGACTTTGGACAGAAAATGCCATCTGCATGCAGAAAAAGAACTAAGGAGACTGAATGTAAATCAACACATGCTGTGTTCACTTTCTGTTTTTTTTTTCATCTATCCCATGGTTTTCCCCCTTTGCTTTGATTTTTCTCTTTCAACATGATTCATAATGCAATGTGTGTTAAAAAAAAATGAAGCCTTTATCAGAGACCCCAGCCCTTTACTTTCCTTCTAACCTAGGCTGCATTGATTTTCTTGTTGTAAAGCTTTTAAATTTAATGTAATAAAAATATTTATTTTATAAGCTGCTGATCCTTTCTGTCTTTTGTTTGGTCACAAATTTCCCCCTTATTTATAGAAGTGAAAATATCCTTGCTTTTCTAATTTACTTATGACATTACTCTTTATGTTTAAATTATGTATTGATTTTGTTCTTAGCATACAGTATGAAACGTTGGTTTATGCCTAGTTTCTTCCAAACTATTTTCTAATATTCCCAGCAATTTTTGTCAAATACTGGATTTGTCTCTCTTCCAAATATGGATTATTAGGTTTATCAAATATTGAATTGCAACGCTCATTTATTAGTTTATTGTGTACCTAATCTATTCTATTAATCTATCACTCTTTCTTAGCCAGTGCCAGATTGTTTTGATGATTACCATTTTGTAATTACAAATTACAATTTGTAATTGTAAATGAAAATGTGTAATTCACACATTTTCCCCTCTTCTTTCTCTTAATATTCTTGAATGTTTATTCTTCCTGATAAACTTTCTTATTCTTCTCTAACTCAATAAAATATTGTTTTTGTATTTTGATTGACTACAATCAATAAGTAAATTAATCTAGGTAGAATTGTCATTTTTATGACAATAGACTCTTAAGCCAGTAGGCTTAGCCTACCCATGAACAATTATTATTTCTCCTATTATTTTGATCTGTCTTTATATAAGAAAAAAATGTTTTGTGATTGTGTTCATATAATCCCTGCCTGAATTTGTCTTGGAAGACAGACTCCTAAGTATTTTTAATTGTCTGAAGTTATATTAAATAGAATTTAATAGAATTATGGAAATGCCCCTCATTTGATTTAAAAAAAAAAATTAAAGCTCTTTCAAGAATTCTTATTGGACTTGAATCTAGTTCTTTCTACCCCTTCTCCTTGAAGTTTTGCTGGTGCTATTTTGACATTGCTGTTTTCTTCTAAGTTTGTATCTTGATCTTCCCTGTCCCCATAATAGCTTTTTATGGAAATTTCTTTTTGTTGTTATTTTATCAGTTTCTCATACTATTGTGACTTTTCACTTTATGTTATGGTCAGGCTTTGTTCCTGAGGTGGCAAAGGGGATAGTGGTATTGTTCCAAGTTTACCCAGAAAAGGACTTTTTGTTTCCCTGTAATCACAAGTTCTAATGCTCCTCTTAATTTTGGAATTGTAACCAGATCCCCTGTTCTCTTATGGATAGAAGAGCTAGTGCTTCTTTCTGCTTTAGTACTGAGGCCCCAGCTTCTACTCCTTTGAGAATATCCACTAATACTCTTCTCTGCCCTGGATTTGTTAAGAGTGTCCCCACTTCTCTGTTGAAAGGCTAGTTTTCCTCTTTGCTCTGGAACTGAAATTTGGAATAATGTTTACATAATACAAGACCCTCTTCCCAGTGCCAGCCAAGGGTACCCTCTAATCTCTTTCTGACTAGTGTTTTTATTTCCTTACAGTCACTGGGCTGAAAGCTCCTAAAGTGCTGCTGCCATAGTTATAGTTATCTAAATGCCTGCTGCTGATTTTGCTGTCACATGAACTGTAATCTGGGCCAATCTTCACCCTAATGTCTCAGATTTCTTCTGCTAATCTTCTAAATTATCTTAATTAAAAAAAATCACCCTGCCTTTTTGTTGGCTCTGCCACCCTGGAATTCTATTAGATATATTATTGTAAAGTTGCTTAGAGAAATTTGTTAGGAGAGTTCAGCTAAGTCCTTGCCTTTACTCCATCATCTTGTATAATGTTTGGGCTAGCTTTCTGGAGATTCTTTGGATGGGGGGGGGTCTCAGCAGGATAGATACATGAGAATAGTCAGGAGAGTCTAGAGTCTTTATTCTGGCTCAGTCTTGATCTTAGTGCAGGAGACAGGAGAGCCCCCAGGAGGATGGTCAAAAATGGAATGTCTCATTTCCAGAGAAATTTCTGAGAAGGTCTCAGACCTTAAATACCCTATTACAATTATATCATTACAGCATACTAATTATGTGTGAATAGAGAACCATTACATCACCATACTAAATACTAACTATACTAGAGAACCATCATTTCATCAATTCCACTGAGTTAACACCTTGTTGTAAGTATCCTTATTTCAAGTATACTTCTCCAAAGTTCTGGCCCTCTACAATCTTGATCTCACAGATTTCTAAATTTCTTCTAATAAAGTAGATCTTATGGAAGTGGATCTCTTCGATAAAGAGAGCCTTAATTGATCAAAGATGGACAGAAGCAGCTACACCCAGAGAAAGAACACTGGGAAATGAATAAAAACTGCTTGCATTTTTGTTTTTCTTCCAGGGTTATTTATACCTTCTGAATTCAATTCTCCCTGTGCAACAAGAAAACTGTTCAGTTCTGCACACATATATTGTATCTAGGATATACTGCAACCCATTCAACATGTAAATGACTGCTTGCCATCTGGGGGAAGGGGTGGAGGGAGGGAGGGGAAAAATCGGAATAGAAGTGAATGCAAGGGATAATGCTGTAAAAAATTACCCTGGCATGCGTTCTATCAATAAAAAGTTATTAAAAAAAAAAAAGAAAAAATAAAGTAGATCTTAACCTATTCTCTCATGTTTTTCTGTATATTCACTACAGGAGAATCTATACTGCTTTTCTTGATTTCCCTCTGCATTGAAAACATCCCAGTGAAATACTTACTAGTTTTAAACTTATTATTCACTTACTATTTTTAAACACATTATTCAATTAGATCATCTCTTCCCAGCATTCATTTCCCCTTTTTCCCTTTAAAGTTTCTCATTTTTGGTATGTTGAAACCTGCTCCAACTTACCACGTGACTTGTTCCCTTAATAATTATATTCACCTTAGATGATATCCATTTTAAGTTCTTTGGAAATAATCAATTTATGTCTCACAGGCATACAATAAAATAGTAGATTAATGGCATAAAAGATAAACCTTTTATTCTAGGAGAAATGTTTATTGTGCTGTAAATATTCCAATACAATCTTCTAAATCACTGCCTTAGAAATGAATTTTCCTGTACTATAGGTTTTCAAGCACAGTCTGAGTGAGTTTTTCTTGGGGATGTTATAGAAAGGATTGCTCTTTTAAGCTTCTGGAGAGCAAACATACTTCTCTTCTTCCCTCCTTCCCGCCCTCATTCTTTCTTTCCTTCTTTTTCTTCCTCCCTGCCTCCCTCCCTCTCTTTCTCTTCCTTCCTTCCTTCCTTCCTTTTCTTTTCTTCCTTCTTCCCTTCCTCCCTTCTTCTTTTCCTCCCTTCCTCCTTTCCTCTTTTCCTCTCTTCCTCCCTCTCTCCTTTTCTTCCTTCTTTCCTTCCTTTTTCCTGTTTTTCTATTCCCAGAGACTAAGAGCCTATTACAGAGTAGGTGCTTAATAAAGTCTTATTTCATTGATTGATTGTTCAGATACAGGTTGCACCATATGACCTCTGAGGTTCTTTCTAGCTATGACATTCTTTGACTCGGCAACTTATATAATCATTATGTCCATTGTACTGTCAATCAGACAGTTTTCCCAAGAGCAAATAATGACATTTTTCTCTCTTTAATATGTTTTTATTGGTTTCAGAGACAAGAGCTACAGTATATATCAAAGAGCTATGTAAGTGATGCTTTGCTGGATTTATTGTCGTATACAGAGCACTTCAAGAAATGAAGAAAAACTTTGTAACTTTTGGGTAGCAATGAACAGAAGGGCACCTCTCAAACTCACGTAAATTTGATTTTGTAGTTCTATAAGTCAGAAGGCATGAATAGCTTTACTAAAAGTTTCTGTTAGTACCATTTTGGTTCATGGAAGGAAAAAAAAAAACCCAACAGCAACAACATACAAAAATCCTTGTCAAGGCATCATTTTCTTTAAGCAAAAAAATCAAATAAACAAAAAATCCAAAAAGAGTAGAGAGATAAGGAGAGGACAACCTTAGACTAAGGAATATAAAGAGAAAATAAACTCACATCTTATGCTGAGTTCTTTTTGTCACAAAATGAATGATTGAATATATCTGTAAAGTATCTATGTGTTAGGCATTATGTTAGACACTGGAAATATAAATTAGTATGAAAATCCTGCCCAACACATATAAAGTATTAATTGGGTAAAAATGATGATATTGATGATATGCTTCATATATATATATCCTTTAGACATATATGTATAAGCTTATGTTTATAGTTACATACATATAATATATATAGTAGTTACAATGTACATTACATGCACACATACATGTGTAACTCTCTATAATCTTATATTCTCTTCTATTTTCCCCCATGTAAATTTTTAGTTAAAACCTCTCCTACACACACACGCATAAACACACAAATGTGTATGTATATATGGATATTATATACACTATATATGTATATACATACACATGTACATGTACATACATACACACAGAGTGCACATTTAATTTTAGTCTGCATTAACACTTTTTAATTACTTTCCTAAAGCTAGACAATCAACAGATCAATAAATCCATTCCTGATTTGCAGTTTTTGCTGGTTTCTAAGGTAGCAATGCTCGTATTAAAATTGAACAATCAGTTTGAGCTGGCTTCGGCACACCCCCTGTTTTTGGCCCACAGTATAATTTAAGCTTTTTGAGGGCAGTGATTTAAAAAAAAATTTATCTGAGTATTCTCTGCCTTGCACATTATTTTTCACAATATTGGTACTTAATATGCCATTTAGGTAACATTAGATTGCACAAAAGATGCATATACCCACCAACTTAAAGATTGTAGAGAAAGAAGACGTCTTGAGATGACTCTTGGCAAGCTAGATAGTTTCTGCCTGTCATTTGCTACATAATCCTGGACAAGTTATTTTCTTTCCATAGATCTCAGTTTGCATGAATAGGAAGTGAAAAATTTGAACTAGAAGATCCTAATACGCTATGATTTTAAATAACACCTTCTTTGGATGTTTGGCCTAAATTTTCAATAGTACATGGAACATCCACAATTCTTAATTTTCCTTATCTTTACCTATATACTTGGACTATAAATTCTATAATTCAATTATTAGGATGACAATCATATAGAACAGAAGCCCTTAAGTAATAATGGAAAGAACTATCTCCTTAGAATCATCCATCTCTGGCTGCAAAATGCCTAATAAATGCATCTACTGTGTCTTATATAGTGCAAGTTCTGGTATGAACATAATAGGGAGGAGAGAAGACATATCTTTTGCCTTTAAATAACAATCCAATTGGAGAAATATGCAAAGATATACTTGTTTTGGAAAAGAAATACCAAAAAATTATAATCAAATGATAGATTATGCTGAACATAATTTTCTTCTCAATAGTATTTTATTTTTCCAAATATATGTAGAGACAGTTTTCAACATTCATTTTTGCAATATTTTGTGTTTGAGGAACATGAAGAGCTACTGGAAGGCAGAGTCAAAGATGAATGAAGGTTTTTAATGGTTAAAGACTTTCTTTAACCATTAAAGACTTTCTTCAACCATTAAAGACTTTCTTCAGTAAAGCATTACTTGAGATAGGTGGAATATGTAATAAAGAAAAATTTTCAATCAGTAATATCATATTATATCGTATCATGTCATAGATTTAGGTGTAAGGACCCTGAAAAGTCATTCAATGTTAAGGGACAGGTCAATTCTTAGAGAGCCTCCACAGCTGTGAATCATAACATCTGAAGGAGTTGTAGGAAAGTTTTTGCTGACACAGGTGTTATGGACTAAGAATGAGATAAATTGGAGGCCGAGGGAAGAGGAGAAAGGTCAGAGAACAGCAACTGCCTCTCAGTCTCCTTGTATCATCCTCTCACAAGAGGAGATCCATTCTGCAGGTCTGGGTTGGGTCTCCAGCAGCCATTGTCAGGTGGCTCCCGTGTATTCCAACAACTCCCATGAATTCCAACAAATTCCTAGTCTAATATGATTCCTTCATTGTCCATATGAGTCAAAGCACAAAGAAGACAAGTGACTTGCTCTAGATATCACACTTTGTAAGTGACAAATCTTGAATAGGAATCCAGGTTTTCTGATTAAAAATCCAACTTTTTTTTTTTCCCCATTTCACCACACTGTTTGCTGTATGTATGGGAGAATGGGTGAAAAACTATAGACACATAAAATGTCATGGTATGTATGGGGAAAAGTAAAGAATTTGCCTCATTAAATAAAATTTTAGATTTTGGCAAAAATGGGAGATTAGTTTGTGCAGATAAGATAAGGCCAATTAATGACCACAAATGTAGGACTGAGAATTTTGATTGAATTAAAAAAAAATAATAGAGCATAAGTGTTGGTTCTTGATCAGAAAAAATCAATTTCCTTTAATATATTTATTAAACATCTATTGGATAAAAGATGCAGGGTTAGGCACTGGGGAGGCAAAAACTGAAAATAAATAACTACTGCCCTGAGGAAGTTTTCAGTCCACTCCAATGGGCACACAAACAAATATTTATAATATAAAATAATAAACACATACAAAAGGTAAAGAGCTCTTATGAATTCAATATAAGTTATTAAAGTATAAAAGTAAACAGGGACTTTTTAAAGACAATGTTGATGAGGCCTATTAGTTTTTTTCCTATTTATTTATGATAGCTTTTTATTTACAAAACATATGCATGGATACTTTTTCAACATTGACCTTTACAAAATCTTCTGTTCCATATTTTTCCCTCTTTCCCCCACCCCTTCCCCTAGATGGCAGGTAGTCCAATACATGTTAACTATGTTAAAATATATGTTAAATCCAATATATGTATACATATTTATACAGTCATCTTGCTGCACAAGAAAAGGCCTGTTAGTTTTAAAATATGATTTACAACACATGTAGGTTTGTTGGAAAAGTTTTATTAAAATTTTTTGCTTCTTAGGAAAAATATTTTTATTTATTAAAAAAAATAAACAAGCAAAAACCAAAACTTTGCACTATTTCCTCAAGTATCTTCAAGTCAAGTCAATTGTCACTAAATATCAACGTCTGTGAGGGCTTACAAATGAAGATTCTATTTATCTATGGTTACATCCAATGTATCATTAAACTGACATCTGTGGTAACAGAAGCTGGAGACTGCTAAGGATGCCAAATGTGTATATGTCTGTAAATAATTGGACTGGTATCATTTAAAGACTTAAAGCCCTGAGGAACAAAATGTCACAACCATGTATTCATGTGGTGTCAGTCAAGTGGAAAGAGCATAGGGACCTGAGCTGGAATCTAACTTCTGTTACCTTGGATTTTATGGGAAGATGACCAGTCATCAAACAACTGGGAAAACTCTCTGGGTAGACATCTGCATCTCCCTCTCCTTTAGTAGATGCTATCATATCTGAATCTTCTTCCAGATCAATCCCCATTAATTGTGAGTGTCTCCCAAAGCTCTGTCCTGAGCCTTTTTGCTCTGAACTCTCAATTGTGAATCTTATCAACTATCTCTGTGCAGATGATCCCCAGATCTATTTATCAGCGCTATTTTTTCCCTATCCTCCCCTCTTTCATGTCTATTGGTCATCTCAAACTCACCATATCTCAAACTGAACTTTCATTATCTTTTCTCCAAAGCCCTCCCACTTCTCAGCTTGAGGATTCTACCATCCTCCCAGTCACCCATACTTCCAAACTTGATTTCAACCTGGACTCCTTGCTGGCATACACCACACAAATCCAATCTGTTAACAAGTCTTGTTTATAGTTTCACAACATCTCTCACATGCATTCCCTTATTTTTATTCAAACCACCACCACCCTGGTGAAAGTCCTCTATTCTTCAAGCCTTATTTACTGCAACAGATTCTTAGTTCTTCTCCTCGTGTCAAGTCTTTCCTTACTAGTTTATCTTCTTCTAAGGTAACAAAATTATTTTTCCCAAAGTACAGATCTTATCATGTCACTGCTTACCATCCTCCTGTCCCAACTTCATAAATTTCAATGGATCCCTATTATATCCATGAACAAATATATAATCCTCCACTTGATTTTCAATGCTTTTTCTCACCTACTTGACTTCTTACACTTTACTCCCTTTCACATATTCTCTGTTCTACTGACACTGACCTAATTGCTGTTCCTTGCTCATGTGTTTCCCTGATTTCTTGCCTTTACACTTTGTGTCTCCCCTGCTTGGAATGCTTTCCCTGGTCACCTGGCCTTCTGTCATTTCTGACTTTCTTGAAGACTTCCTTCTGCAATAGGGCTTTTCAAGTTCCTTCTCTCCAGTGTTTGTCCCTTTCCTCTAAAGCCTCCATTTCTTTAGTTATGCATATCTGTTATATACATAG
The DNA here is from genome assembly GCF_016432865.1 of Antechinus flavipes. Taxonomy (NCBI): domain Eukaryota; kingdom Metazoa; phylum Chordata; class Mammalia; order Dasyuromorphia; family Dasyuridae; genus Antechinus; species Antechinus flavipes. Next base: position 185,382,385 of record NC_067399.1, on the reverse strand, counting down.
ATTTGATTGCATATTGTTTCTCCTATTAGTATATAAGTTCAGTGTTTAGCACAGTGTCTGGCATATGAGGAAGCAGTTAATAAATGCTCATTTATTGACTAATTATTTTAATTCATGAAGGATGTAAGATTAAGAACAGTCAGAGCAAATGTATAAATATCTCTAGAAGTAACTGAGGCTGTGATCTCTGTGAATATAATTTCTTTTTCCACCAGTATGCTCCAGGATTTGGCTCACTGCTTCCACTTATTGATAAGCTCTTGTCACAGATTCTTTTTAATGTTAGGTTCAATTCAATTTCAGGAAAAAATAAAATTCCATTTGCTATGTGTAAGTCACAGTATTAGTATCCGGAAAATAGTCTTAAATTAGCTTCCATTCTGGTAGTGTGTAGTGTGTGCACACGCACATATGTATATATCTATGTACTATCTACATGAATTTAAAAAAAAAAAAGATTTGAGTATTTCACATACTCCATTCCAAAATAAGGTCAAAATGGGTATATGATTTAGTCATAAAGGATGATACTATAAGCAAATTAGGAGAACAATGGATAATTTACCTAACAGATCTTTGAAGAAAGAGGAATTTATGAACGAAGAAGAACTAGAGAATATTATAAAAAGCAAAACAGAGAATTTTGATTATTTTAAATTAAAAAGTTTTGCATAAACAAAATCAATAGAAACAAAATTTAAAAGGAAGTGCAAAGCTCAGAAAAAATCTTTACAGCCATGTTTCTGATAAAGGTCTCACCTCTAAAATATACAAAGAACTATGTCAAATTTACAAGAATATAAGTCATTCTCCAAATTGATAAATAGTCAAAGGATATTAACAGATGATTTTTAGGCACAGAAACTAAAGCCATTTATAGTCATGTGAAAAAATGCTCTAAATCACTATTTTTTATGAAAGTTTTTTAATTTCAAAACATATTTTTCCTCCTTTCTCACCACCCCTCCCCTAGATGAAAAGTAATCCAATATGTATTTAAAAGATTCAATTCTTCTGTACATATTTGCCCAATTATCATGCTGCACAAGAAAAATCAGATCCCAAAAAGAAAAAAAAAGATAAGAAAGAAAACAAAATGCAAGCAAAAAACAACAAAAAAGTGAAAATACTATTTTGTGATTCACTTTCAGTCTCTACAGTTTTCTTTCTGGGTGCAGATGGCTCTCTTAATCACTGGTCCATTGGGACTGGCCTGAATCACGTCACTATTGAAAGCAGCCACATCCATCAGAATTGATCCTCATATAATCTTGATATTGCTATGTACAATGTTTTCCTCATTCTATTCACTTCATCTAGCATCAGTTCATGTAAGTCTTTCCAAGACATTCTGTAATCACTCTGCTGATCGTTTATTATAGAATAATAATATTCCATAACATTCATATCCTGTAACTTATTCAGCCTTTCTCCAACTGGACATCCACTCAATTTCCACTTTCTCCCCACTACAAAAAGGGTTGTAACAAACATTTTTGCAAATGTGGGTCTTTTTCCCCTTTTTTATGATTTCTTTGGGATACAGTCCCAGTAGACTTTTTTTTCCTTTCCCATTATTTTTCCCTTTTGTTCTGATTTTTCTCTCCCAATATGATTTGTATATTAAAAACAAATAAATAACTAAATGAATTTTTAGAATAAAAATGATTTGAAAAGAGCAAAATCAACATCTAGAACAATCAAGCAATGTTACTTTGAAGATATGAAACCTCAGCTGAACCTTGATGGGAGACAGGAGTGGATGGAAGTTAAGAGAGAACATGTCAGATAGCATATAAGTAAGAAATATAATGTTATATCCATTGAATAGCAAACAGACTATTTTTTAAAAACAGAGCACATAATAGTGGGAAATAAATGCAGAAAGGTAACGCCATATTTTAAAGTCTTATGGTAAAGATCCTTAAATGTCATTCTCAGGAGCTTTTATTTTATCATGGAAGATTAGGAAGTGAATAGACATTTTTGAGCAAGAGAGTGGCTTGGTCTGACCATTGCCTAAGGGATTTTATTTTGCCCACTGATTTTAGCAAGGTTTGAAGAGCAAAGGAAATGGAAGAAAAGTCACTAATAGGGAAGTTATTGTAATAATTCATGTAAGAGAACATAAACATTATGATGATAGTTGTATAAATAAATAGAAAAGCATGAAGATCACAAATATTGCAGAGGTGGTAGTGGAAAAAGATGTGGAGAATCACAAAAATTATTTATGGAGATTGGAAACAAAAAAAAGATAGTCAAAGATAACTTGAGGATTATAAACCTCAGTCATAGTTTCATGTTCATATCCTCAACAGAAAGAGGAAAGTTTGGAGAAGAAATAGGTTTTCCATTTTGAAAAACATTTTTGGACATCTATGCACACAAACGTGTGTGTGTGTGTGTGTGTGTGTGTGTGTGTGTATACTCACATAAATGTAAGTATGTAAAAATTATATCTATCTGTCCATAATCTGTGTATATATGCATGTGGATATTTGGGAATCATTTATATATAGTGTACAATAAAATTCATAGGACATTACAAGATCACCAAAAAGAACAATAAAGGAAGATTAGGCACCATGGTAGAGTTTTTCCCTTTTTGGGGAGATGGGCAATGATTTGTTGAAGGATACTAACAAAAGAAGGATCAGATTTCTTACCTACATTTCTGATTCTTAAATGTGCATGCAACCTGCTTTAAAGTAAATATATTGTGAAAAAGACATCAATAAAACTTTTAAAAATTTGATGGATTTATAGAAGGAACTTTTGAAATGATTGTATTTCATGACTTTACCCTCTTAATTATTCTTACTTTTTCATATATACATTGGGTCAGAAACATTGTTGTTATCCTTCCAGCTTCACCAGTGGGGCTTTTAAAATAATCTGATTTATCTGGGTAGTATCCCCATGGGAATGCATAATGAGGAACCTTTCTTAAGAACTTATTTAATTGACTGCTAAAAGAGAACTCTGTGTTATACTGAAGAGGTAAGACTCACCCATGAACCTCTGCATCCTGTTGAACATGAGATGTAAATTTCATTCTATGAGAACTGGGTGTGTGTGTGTGTGTGTGTGTGTGTGTGTGTGTATTTAGCGTGTATGTGCATGCATTTGGCATTCCTTTCCATGCAGTGGATTGGCCCAGGAATCCATGGAATGTTTGATATAGATGTCTCCTACTTGTATATTCTTTTCTTTGGTACAGGATTTTCTGAGATATAAAAAGTCTATTAATGTCTTCCTGCCTTCTTGAGAGTTGATTAATTAATCAAATAGGGGGATGATAACTTTCAGAACTGTTGGTGGAAATAGCAACAGCTAGTAGCAGTAACAAAAATAGAGGCAGTGGCAGAAAGCTTAAGTAAGAAAGAATCTCCCATAGAGAAAATTGTTGGGGAAAAAAATCCATGTGGGCACAGGCATCACTGCATTGAGATGGAAGGTAAAATTTCTCTCAACAACCCTGTTGCAAATTTCTAGATTAGATTTATAGATTATACATAATTATATTTATAATATGTATATATATATTACACATATAAATTTATAAATTATATATAAATGTCTCAGCTAATTGAAAAAAATTTATTCTTTTTTTAATTTAAAGTTTTTTTTTAATTTTATTTTCAGTTGCAAATTTCTCCCTCCTCTATCTCTTTTCTATTCATTGAAAAGGCAAGAAATATAATGCTTATTAAACATATAAAGTCATGTAAAGTAGTTCCATTTTAGCTACCTTGTGGGGGAAAAAAGCAAAAAAAAATTTTTTTTTTGATTTCAATATGCATTCTGAGCCCATCAGTTCTATTTCTGGATCTGGATAGCATTTTTGATTATGAGTCCAATAGAATTGCTGAAGATCATGGTAACTAAGTCTTTCAAGGTTGTTTATCATTTCAATGTTGTTATTAATATATACAATATTCTTCTTTACTTCATGTAAGTCTTCCTAGCTTTTTATGAAACCAATCTCTGTAATTTGTAATACAATAGTATTCATCATAATCATATACCACAATTTGTACATTAATTTCCCTTAGTTTCCAATTTTTTTTTAACCACCACAAAATTTGCTATCTTTTTCTATTTTTCCTTTTCTTTTTATCCTCTTTAGATTACATACCTAGTGGTATTGCAAAATCAAAGGGCATGCACAGATTTATAACTTTTTGAGACTACTTCCAGATTGTTCACATGCTCCAATAACAGTACAACAATATTAGTCCACCTATTTTTCCATATTCCTTCCAGCATTTCTATGTTTTCTTTGATATTAGTTAATTTTTTGGTGTGAGATGGTATCTCAGAATTATTTTATTTTGAATTTATCTAATAATTGGTGATTTTTTCATATGACTTTTGATAGTTTTGATTTATTTCTTCTGCAAACTGTCTTTTCATTCAATCATTTATCAAATGAGGATGGCTCTTATTTTTATAAATTTGTTTCAGTTCCATATGTGTTGAGAAATGAGGCACTTATCAAGAAACTTGCTATACATATAGGTTGCTATCTACATCATTAGAAAAAAATACTGAAACAATAACATCATACATTAATTTAAATATTTTAATACAGAAAGGAAAGTCAAGGGATAGAAAAACTGTGGGTTGTTATAAGTTAAGTAATAGCAAGGAGAGACTAGAATCCCTTGATTTCCTGATTCATATCTGCTTTATTGCCAATAATGGTAATCCAATGCCAGGATATCAATATATACATTACTATATCCTTATGGAAGGAGGGAACTAGAAAAGTCCATACTCAATGATTTAGAGTTAGATGATTTAGAAATTATTTAGAAAAGAATGCATATCAAAATATAAAGAATTCCAAGTTAAGAACCTCATCCACCAGTGCATATCAGCAAAGTTCTAAATGTTATAGACTTAGACAATTGACAGAGAGAACTGAGAAGTTAAAGAGTTTGCTTAGAATTACATATATTCATACATAACTAGTGGGATTTGTACCTTGGTCTTCTGGTCTTTAAAGTTGCTACTTTCCTACAAGCTGAATCTGTACCAAGTGAAGTTCACAGATTTGTTCAAATCATTTTTTAGTCCATTTTTTCTCTAAATATATTTTTCAAATGAAAACAATTTAGAAAAAGATCAATGTTTGCTTTCTGGTCTGTGAACAAATATAATTGACTTTAAAACTTTTGAATGTTATGACATTTGGCAAAGTATCGTTTTCAACCTTCCACTTAAGTCAAATTTTATAAAAACTTCATCATGGTATGGAGATGACATGCTTGGGTAGCACAGTAGATAGAGAATTAAGCCTGGAGTCAGGAACATCAGAGTTCAAATCCAGACTCAAATACTTGTTAGCGCTTTGACTCTTGACCAGTCAATTGATCATTATGTGCCTTAATTTCCTCAACCCTCAAATTATAGCACCTCCTTTCCATGGTTGTCATGAAGATCAAACAAGATAAAAGCTTAGCACAGTGATCCATCAAACATCATTAATCTGATGTATTGTTGTTCAGTAGTCTTTCACTCATATCCACTCTTCATGACTTTGTTTGGACTTCTCTTAGAAAAGCTACTAGGGTAGTTTCTGTTATCCTCTTCAGCTCATTTTACAGATGAGTTTATTAAGGTAAACAAAGTTAAGTAACTAATCTAAGATCATACAGTTAATAAGTATCTGAGGTTATATTTAAATCCAGGTCTTCTTCACTCCAGAAGCAGTATTCTAAATATAATGCCACCCACCTGATCTAATCTAGTACATAGCAGATGCTTAACAAATTAATATTTCCTTTCTTCTTTAAAGTTATACCAACTGAGAACAAGCTGGCAGGTACTACTAAGTTAAAAACATTTAGAATATCACAAGGAATGTACTTATCGACCAAGAAAAGATAATGCAAACTATGAAAAGACCAATCAATAAAACACAGACTTTTAGGAGATCATTGTTATTTATCTTTATTTTATATCTACCTGTCTGTCTGTCTATCTATCTATCTTCCTGTCTGTTGTGGTTAAATTTATCCAAGAGATATTGATTAGGTAATCCTGTCAATAAATGAATCAAAGTTGCAAAGAAAACTATCTGAATTTTTTTTTAGAATATAGATTCATCTTCATCAAAATTTTTTTAGGAAACCCTAAATATCAGCATTAGCAACTTTATATAGAAAGTGAATATATAACCAAAAAAGGGAATATGGAATGTTACCAAAAGAAAGATGAAAATATGAGAGTATCCATTTTTGGAAAAAACAGAAAGAGGAAGATAAGGACACCTGTCAACTGGTGGAAAGAGGAGTTATGGCTTCTTTCTCATCTTGATTCCACAGGAATTATGACATTTGAGCTGCTGGGAATAGGATAGAAGGTTAAAACAGAAAAAGAAGCATGGTTTTTTTTTTTCTCATCTTAATAGCAGTAAAAAGCCTGAGACAATTTCTTTCCCATTATAGTCTGTCTGTCTTTTTGTCTTTCCTTATTTCTCTTCTTTTTTCCATCCCTCCTTCCTTTTCTGTTTCCTCTTCCCTTTCTTTCTTCTTCCCTCTCTCTTCCTTCCCTCCTTCTTTCCTTCTTTCCCTCCCTCTTTCCTTCCTGCCTTCCCTCCTTCCTTCTTTCCTTTTTTCCTCCTTCCTTCCTTCCTTTTTTCCTCCTTCCTTCCTTCCTTCCTCCTTCTTTCTTTCCTTTCTTCCTCCTTCTTTCCTTCCTTCCTTCCTTCCTTTCTTCCTTCTTCCTTCCTTCCTTCCTTTCTTCCTTCCTTCCTTCCTTCCTTCCTTCCTTCCTTCCTTCCTTCTTCCTTCTTTCCTTCCTTCCTTCTGTCCTTCCTTTTTCTTCCTGCCTTCCTTGCTTCCTTTTTCTTCCCGCCTTCCTTGCTTCCTTCTTTCTTTCTATAATCATTTATCTATTAAAATTTGTTTTTATTTAGCCATCTATTTATCTATCAGCTTATTTAGCTTGTTTATTTATTTGCCTGCATACTGTGTTTATTTTTGTATTTATTTGTATTTACTTATTATGTTTATTTACTCATTCATTCATTCATTCATTTCTCTCTCTCTGTTCCCCCCTCCCCACCTCTCTCTTCATGATACAGACCCAATAATGGCATTGTTGGGTCAAAGAGTATACACAATTTTCTAGTCCTTTGGGCATGTTTCCAAATTGTTCTTCAGAATGATTGTACTAGTTCACAGCTCTAGCAACAGTATTCATATACTCCAATTTTTCTATATCCTCTCTAGAATTTGTTATTTTCCTTTTTCAGTCATGTTGGTAAATTTGATAGGTTTAAGGTGGTATCTCAATGTCATTTTAGTTTTTATTTTTCTAATTATAAGTAATTTTTATATGAATATGGATCGTTTTGATTTTTTTTCTTAAAAACTCTTTCTTTGTTGCTGATTTTCAAGTAATCCAATAATTCCAAAATTACCTCTCCTCAATGTATTGTCCATTCCAGTTATTTTTTCTAATGAAATATTTTACATTTTCTTTCATTTTTCATTCTTTTCACTTTATTTTATTTTTTATTATTTCTTGGTATCTTATGGAGTCAATAACTTTTCCTTACCCAATTCTAATTTTTATGGAATGAATTTCTTCAGTGATCCTTTGTTCTTCTTTTCCCATTTGGCCAGGTCTGCTATTTTAAAAAAAAGTAATTTTCATCAGTGAATTTTTGTATCTTTTTCTATTAGATCAGTTCTGTTTTTTAAGGTTTCATTTTCATTTTCTTTTTCTTTTTTATGCTTCCTTTACCAAGTTCTTAATTGTCTTTAATTTTTTTTTCTTTTTGTACTTTCATTTCTTTACCTAATTTTTCCTTTATTGTTCTTATTTGATTTTGAAAATAATTTTTAGTTCTTTCAGGAATTCTTATAGGACTTATGTTCAATTCATATATTTGTTTGTCTTTTCTCCTTTGGGGCTGCTTGTAGCTGTTTTGATTCCACTATTTTTCTTCTCAGTTTTGTCTTGATTTTCCCTGTTACCCTATTGTTTCTTATAGTCAAGCTCTTTTTTTTTTGGGGGGGGGGGGATGTGTTTACTCATTTTCCCACTTATTTCTTGATTTGGTACTTTATGTTAGTGTTGGATTCTATTCTGGGTCTAGGAAAGGAAGGACTTCTTTCTCAACTTGATACTTTTTCATGGTGCTGTGTTCAAAGCTTGTTCTGGGGATTTGGAATTTTTCAATATTTCCAAGTAGTGTGATCTGGAAAAAGGTGTACTTCTTGCTCTTAGTTTGTGTTCTGTTTTTTACTCATGAAAGGTCCTTGAACTGTTGGGATTACAATTGCTACTGTTGCTCAACATCCTTTTTCCTTGCTTTTCCTTAGGATTCCTGAGACTGCAGACTGAAAATGTTAATGCTATTTATGATTTCCACTCCCTCTTAACAGAAAATGTTCTTCCCCACTCTTAAACAACAATTCTGATGTTGATATAGGCAGTGGAATAGACAGACATCATCTAGTCCTGTATCCAGTGCTGGTCCAGAGATACCCTGTAAAGTCTTTTACTAGTTGTCATGTGGCATATCAACTATGGCTAGAGAGAGAAATAGCATACTGCTATTTCTAATATCATCACTTGGTCTCACTACAAGTATTTGATCCATATGGACTCCAAGTCAGCCTCCACCTGTGTGTCACAGATCTCTGAACTTCTGTGTTATTGTAGATTGTAAAAGTATTTTATTTTTAATCTTTTGGGGACCCTGCCACTTCAGAATTTGATTTGAAACATTTTTTTTTCAAAATTTGGAGGGGATTTTTACAGCTCATCTGAGTTCTTTTTTTTACTCCATCATCTCAGTTATGGCTCCTATATATGATTCTGAACTTATTTTTCAATCTTTCTTTAATTGAATCATGCATCATTTCTCTACAGTTGAATTAAGATATTGTAAATCAGGTGACCTTTGCAATTGTTGAGTCTGGATTGTTCGTAGTTAAATTCATTGTGGCCATAAAGAAACAAAATTACTGATTCCTTAGATTATTTTGTATCTGCCAGAGTCCTAGAGATACTGTGAGATTATGAAAAGATTTTCTACTTTTGGTGATTAAGACTAAACCTAAAAAATACTGCTCAGAGAAAGACAATGTGGCCATATTTATGTCAAATAAAATATATGAAAACTTTTTGTATATTCTTTCCATAGGTAAAAGAGACCAAAAGGGTCCAAAAATAATAAAATATCATATTCAACTTTTAATCTTGTGAGGAAATTTGGAACAGATGGCCCATTTGAATAGAAATGTTATATTTCTTAGGGAAATAAATTTTACCCCAGGCAAACATTGGGCCACTTGATATTCACTTACTATTCTGATTAACATTACAGTCTTTGTATGAGGCATATTAAAACATAGAGTTTAAATACACTAGGGTATTTTAGCAGATTTTTAAACATGCATTATGTCATTAGAAAGGATAAAAAGAATTTTGGATTGTACAATTGTTTTAATAGAAAAGGACTATTTGTGACCTATTTTACAGTTTTGGAAAACTGTTTCAAATGCAAATTAAGGTTTACTCAAAAATGTTCTGCTTTCTTTGATGAATGATGTTATAACGCAGAATATTTCCTAGTAATATATATTCTTGTCTGCTTTTTTCAATTACTAAAATATGTAGCCAAAATGAAATATTTATAATTTAAATTTAACAATGAGAGAGAGAGACAGAACAAAGAGAGAGATAACAAGAGAGAGAGAACAAGAGAGAGAGAACGAGAGCGAGAGAGAGAACAAGAGACAGACAGAGACAAGAGAGAGAAAGAGAATGAGAGAGAACAAGAGAGAGAACGAGAGATAGAGAGAGAGATAGAAAGAGAGAGAGAACAAGAGACAGAGAACAAGAGAGAGAGAGAGAGAGAAGCACATGGGTAGGGAATAAACAGTGATGCATAGAAAAGGAGAGAGACAGAGACAGAGAGAAATAGAGATAGAGACAGAGACAGAGACAGAGAGAGAAACAGAGGAGTGCTATATAGCAAAGGATAATAATTAGTAATTCAACTAAAGTTTTATTTGAATTAAATGAGGTTTATCTTTTTATAGCATTTGTTGACTATCAACAGAAATATAATTAGAAATTCTTATATTTAAGGAAAATTGAGTGGGGGGAAAAGTATAGTTGAGAAGATAATAAATTCTGGGTATTGTCATTCATACATACAATTAATTTATTCTCAACTTTTAAATGTCAAGATAAGATGGAAGAATAAGTCATGGAGAAAGACAACTATTGGGAGTACCTCTGATTTAGATAAGGGGAAGAGGTTGTGCCGTAGATAATGGACAAGCTAGAAGAACTCTATGCAGTGCATGATACTATATAACTGAACAGAGGATGGTATTTTCCATGACAAAGAGGTAATATATGGAGCAATGTCATGCCTTGAATCAAAGTCTCAAACATTCCACTCTAGTTATTGCTATGCTTGTTAAAGTATATAATCATTTGAAGCTTCACTAACGTGATAAAGTTCTTTACTTCTCTCCACAGGAAAGAACCCCAGTAGAAGAAGTTGAAGATAGAGAGCTTAAACAACCTGTTTAAAGTCAATAGTAAATAAAGATACTATAGTGGGAACAAACTTTAAGACTTCATTATATTGTAATTCATCTCTTGGCATTTCCTGTGCCCTTCCATACAAACCCCTGTGTTCCCTTCCTGCCTTTTCATTATTCTATCTCAAGAATCCAGGATGATTCTGACTTCCCATGTTTTCATTAGCATTCTTCTTAGAGGATTGGGAATGCTTCATGATCATGACCTTTTCTTTTCCTACCTCTATATCAAAACTTACATGTCCTGAATACCATGTTTTCACAAGTCTACAGATGTATCTTCTATTAATTGATTTTCTCTTCTGTTTTTTAGACACAATTTTAAAAGACATAAATTTTGTAGATCAAAGTTGTGCCATTTCTAATAAAGAAAAATGGAAATGAGTGAAGAAATCCCACTTGATTAATTTAATGTATTTTAAGAGACGTTTATTAAGTGCCTATTATACAATGTACTGTATGTTATTAAAAAGCTTTTGTAAGTTTAAAGTAAAATATTACACAACTATACAATTATGATCTGACTTTGAAATCTGGAATTTTAATTAAGAAAAGGAAGGTTTGATGTTCAAATGTATGCTTTATTTTTCTCATTTAAAATAATAAGTGGAAATAGATATCCAGAGCATCTTCTTTCTTACATTCTGGGATTTCATGGTAATATTTTGTTGTTTCATGTTCTGAAATAAGATTTCCTTAAAATGTTAATATATTTCTATATTAAAATGTCATACCTATTGTAGCCTATGCTCAGGTTTTATTAAAGTCAGGTTTTGGGGGGAAAGTGATATATTATAGTGGTCAAAAGGTTAGTGTTATGAGCTAGAACTCTGAACTTGAAACAAGGTGCTAATTCAGTGGAATTGATGAGACAATGGTTATCTAATTTAGCATGGTACTTAATAGTTCTCTAAGTTCACTATGATTGATTTAATCTTACAACAAATAATGGTTTTCTATTGATATAATGATTGGTTTATACTCAGTGTAGAGCATATAAGCTAGGAGCTCAAGCTCTAAGAGGAAGGAGAGAGAGAGATTCATTTTCACCTTCAGTCAGGCTCCTGGTGGTTCTCCTGGGGAACTGAGAGAGCTCAGATTCAGAGCTAGGCAAAGCAAGGAGGCTGAAGCACAAGCCTTTGGACTAAGATTCATTCATCCCATCTCATACCACCTTGGCGGTAGGCTCTCCTCCTTCATTTTCTTCACTGAAAGCAAGATTCTGTAAGGCCTTTAAGAAAGCTATCTGGGCCCCAGGAAAGGAGACAAGACTTTGAAAGAGATAATAAAGGATTTCGACTTTAACCCCTAGCTGTTCTTGTGGTGAAAGAAAAGAAGGCTGTCCCAAGACCTCCAGAAAACTGAACCAAGAACATTACAGGTTAGACTGGATTAAGCTGGCTAGGTAAGAAATGAAGTAAGTAGACTTTAGCAAAAAAACTTCCTAACTATCAAGAAATTAAAAAAAAAAAATTACAAGGGAATACAATATACAATATAAGTTTGGAATAATCTCTGTAAACTCTTTGTTGTCTTGCTCAATTCTTGCTTGCATAGATCATGAAAACATAATCAAAATTAATTACTATTTATCTGGAAGCAGTATTGATTTGTTTAGGGAAGAAGTGACAGAGGAATGAGGAAAAATAAAGAAAGACTATTTTAAAGTGAAAAATATGTGGATGCATATAAGTTCTGGGGCTATATAGATAATATATATATATATATATATATGTATGTGGAGCTAGGTGGTTCAGTGGAGTTAGAAAGCTCTGAGTTGGAATCCAGTATCAAGCTCTTACCAGTTGTGATTTGGAACAAATTACTTAATCCGTTTTGCTTTAGGTTCTGCATCTCTAAAATTAGTTGGGCAAGGAATAGAAAAACTATTCATTTCTTTACCAAGAAAACCCCAAATGGGATCTCTAAGAGCCAGATATCACTGAAAATGATTGAAAGAGAATAATATATGTATGCATGTGTGTGTATATAATTTTGTGAGATCATGAATATATTGTTGAGCATAAGCCATTAAAAATTATCAATAGAGCTGAGATAAAAGAAAATTTGAAATTCAGAGGAATTGTTATAAATACCAAAAGTACTATAGTAAACTTAAGACAATGTAGAAAAATAAGAACATAAGTTTATCCTGATATATTGGTAGAGATTTTCTAGCATTGAAATGTCAGGGATAGACAAAAATGTGGTCCTGAGAAGGCCTGGATGGGGTATTGTCTGCCTTTCTGCAGCAAAGAAGGAGAATGCAAGAAGTCCTTTGTGACTCTTGGGAAATTGTGTGGAATTATGAGCATATGGTACTCTCTAACTCCCGTGGCTAGGTTGAATCATATAGGAAATAAAATTTCTTAAATGCATATCAGGATTGTAATAGGAAAAATCATCTGATGTTAAAACATTCTTAGAACAGAACTGTCCACATTTCAAGACTATATTAGTCTAAGTTGTCAATGAAATGATATTTTCTGTAATGCTGAATCGCATTTTCATTTTTGCTTATCATTTTTCCACAGTGGAAAGTTTCCCATGTTTTTAGCTTTATTTATCACTGCCAGACTTTGACATATATTCACACTTATGCAATCCTGTGGACCCAATTTAGGAGTAATTCCCTTTCAATTTTAATCACCCATTTATATGAATAAGCTGAGCCTTTGATAATTGTATACACAGTTGCCTAAGTAGACTACATCCCAGAAAAATTAAAGGGAAGAGAAAGGAAAGAAAAGAATATCAAAGATCTCTGATGCTCAGTTTTTTTAGGCTCAACAATGAAGTCACCAGCAAACAGTTATTAAATACCTACCTGTATTACATGCCATGAGGTACCGAGATATGTCAAATTCTCTGCTCAAAGGGAGCTTATAGTCTCACAAACAAGGAATTTACAAATTAAACGGCATAGAAGAGTACAAAAAAAAGAACATATTTAAATGTTAAAATATATGATATATACAACTAAAGGTTGTAGAAGCTAAGACAAAAAGACTAGAATAATCCACAAGGGATTTATAGAAAAACTCATTCATTTGTTCAAATAATATTGAATGTCTGCCAGGAGTAAGACTTTGTGCTGTTTTTACATGGGATGCAGCCATGAATAAAAGTCTTCTATCAATAATCTAATAAAGAAGGAAGATGTATGCAAATAATCACTAGACTTATTATATAGAGCACTGAATTTGAGTTTATTAAGATCACCTCAGCTTTGTCTTCCTTCATGTGTTAACTTTGAGCAAGTCACTCAATCTCTTTTGGGTTCAGAGTCTTCATAAATCTATCTGATGTAGGTTGGGCTAGAAAACCTCTATCATCCCTGATCAGTAATATGTCTATTGTCTATTGACAAAGAGCAGGGCTATTTTGATTTTGTCCTTGTGTCTCTTGTCTATCTCAATACTTTGCATATTTTATTTTTGTTGAGTTCAGTCATGTCAGTCATGTTAGATTCTCCATAACACCATTTTGGAGTTTTATTGGCAAAGACATTGGAGTGGTTTGCTATTTTCTTCTCAAGCTCATTTTACAGATAAGGAAAGAGACAAACAGGATTAAGTGACTTACACAGATTCACACAGCAAACAACTATCTGAGAATGGATATGAACTCATGAAAATAAGTCTTTCTGATTCCACTGTTTCACTTAGCTGCTCCTAATTTGTATATAGTGGGCACTTTATAAACACTTTAAAGTGAATTAAATTAGGTAGCCATAATATGATATGCACACATATACATAGAATATGCACCATAGAAGAGTTATACACAAGTTCCCCTAAAAATTCAGAGGAAGGAGAGATCACCTTTGGCTGTAGTTTTCCTCAATTTCCACATTTATCAAATGAGGAGGTTCTTTTTAGGCTTTTGTTTTATGCTTAGGGAAAGCTTTGTGGATGAGGGAGGGAGCATTTTGATTCATGCTCTGAACTGTGGACAGGATTTCAATCAGTAGAAAAAAAAGGGGAAAACCATTCCAAATGGTGGAAACTGTACAAGCAAATGAATAGATATGGGAAGGCATAAGTTATAGGGATGGAATGACAAATAATCAATCTTGTTTGGAAGTTGGGAAGACTATCAAACAAATTACTAACACTCCAATATTTTCTCTCCTTAGTTGTATATAAACCTAATATCTAAACCTTTGGAAAAATGTGCCCTTTGATTAACACTTACAAAAAGGATTTTTATCTGACTCACATATCATAGTAGTATTTTGTTTTTTTCATAAATGAGATTTACATAGAACTTTAAGGTTTGTGAAATGTTTCCCTTCCAAGAAGCTTATGTGATATGTACTACAAATATTTTTGTCTCCATTTTACAGATGAAGAAATTGAGGCTCAAAGAGACTTGTGGTAAAGTGTCTTACTTAAACTTTTGAATCTGTAATTGGTTACTCAACTATTTGGGGGGGATCATTTCACTTAGGGGAAGCAATATAGTGCTGTGAAAATAGCAGGTGTTCTGGTTAAAAAATCTGAATTTTCAAATTCTGCTTCTAATATTTAGTACTTGTATAACTTTCATCAAATCACTTAACTATTGTAGGTTTCAGTTTCTTTGACTAGAAAATTTTGGGATTGGACCATAAGAACTCAAAGGTCCTTTTCTGTTTTAGAGTTATAATTTTTTTTTTTTTTGATAACTAGGTGTTGATTATAATCACCCTTTTCTCTCACAGTAACTATCTCAGAGATTTGTCTTTGATATTTTAATATTTCCCATTCACTTCCTTCATAGAATATTCACCCCTGTGAAATTCAAGACTGTTGCAAGGTGGCAAAGTGGATAAAGGCTGGTCTTGGACTCAGTCCAGGACATCTTCCTGAGTTCAAATTGGCCAGAGATACTTCCTAACCATGTGAACCTGAACAAATCTCATAAACCTGTTTTCTTCTGTTCCACATCTATAAAATGAGATGGAGATGGAAATGGCAAAAAACTCCATTATTTTTGCCAAGTAAAACCCAAATGGAATCCTAGTCAGACATGTTTGGAACAATTGAATAACAAAGCAAATCATGACAATGATTGTTCTCCCTCTCACCCTCTGACCTCTTTGATTCAATCCCTTATTCTTCACTCTTTATAGATTAACTTTAACAGGATATTTTGCATTTCTTGACAACATAGAAATTTGTTCTCTGCCAACCAAGTTTACTCCTCTTTCTACTGAACCACATTAGATTGTGTCACAGTACTTTAAAATCTCTGCAACAAATACTTCCCTAAGACCAAATTAATGGAATACGGTTTTTGTCCCTGAATTTCAGTATATGATGCCAACTTCCTTCCCCATACCATATATTAGATCCAAGCATACACATGGCCATCTATCTCACCCTTTCCTATGCCTCAAATTCTTGGCACTAAAAATTTTATTCTCTTATAGCTGTTTTTTTCTTTTCTACATTCACTTTCTTTGGGAAGTTTTCTTTGAATTGCTTACATTTAGGTGCTTTTGGCATGTATTATCTTGCTCTTAGCTTTTAACCTCTTTAAAAGTAAGGGAAACTTCCAGAATATTAAAAACTGAATGAATTTTCAAGAACGACCTAGTGACAAGCTAAACAATCTATTTAGTCATTTTCCAGGTTTGATACCACCCCTTCCAACACACATTTATTTCAGGGGGAAAAAAGGTACTGAGAAAAAAAATGAAAATATTTGGTTCAGGCCAATTACCAGAACTTCTACAAATGTTCTTCAGAATTATTATTATTATTATTTCCAAGGACTGTTTTAATCAATCCTGATAAAATTACACATTAAAAATAGAGGAAAGTATTCAAGACCAATATTTTTACACATGCAATACTTTGTTAAAAATGATTTGCTTCCTGAAAATTGATTTAAATACAGTTAAATTTAGCAAAAATTGTGTATGCCATTTAAGTACCATTCTCACTGACTACAATTATTGATATAAGCATGCATAGCTAAATAGACTAACTGAGTTTACTAAGAGCATGTAGCCACCAAGGCTTGGAGGGAAAAAAAGAAGTGACATTTATTTTCCTATGTAGATTCAATTATTTCTATAATTTCATATATTACTTGCTGAGCAATGTAAAAGGCCAACAAATTGATTTGCCTTTGCATGTTTTTTTTTTTTTTTGAAATCATTCATAGATTCAAAGAAACACAATATATTGCCCGAGGTAAGATTTTTGGTTTGCTTGGGGGAAAGGAAAAGCAAAAACATGAATGGGAAACATCTCTGAATGATAATCAAAGACTGTCTCTGAATATTCTTGGGAAGCAATTTTCTCTCCAGGTCAATAAAATCAAGAACAGTGGAAATCTGTGCAACATTTACATTAATGGGAACTCCCTGATTCGTTAGATTATACTAAACTATCTGGGTGATTACATAATTAGACTCTCCCTGCCCCTTTACTAATAATCAGGATTTCTTTAATTAAATGCTATTGATAAAAATTATGTAGTATATACTCATGATATTTATCTATATAACTTTTCTTTTTGGTGTACCAAATATGAACATATTCTTTGGATATTTATTTACATTAATAAGTTTATTTTTAATAAACATTTTGAAGAACAAAGTACACTCCACAAAATAGTTAATAAAAAGATTACAAGGATACCTTATGATTCATTAAATCTCATGCATTATGAATTTGACATTTGTTAAAAGGAAGTATGGTTATAAACTTTATAAGCTTTAATTGTTATACAAAGTTCTAATGTTCCATTGTAGTTTATTATATTTATCCTATTTTGTTCCCATTTAATGTCATCTTCATTTATTTAACATATGGTTTATATCCCATTCTTGACTATAAAACTCAATCATGGTATGTATGTTTACATACTTGCATAGATATGTATAAATAAATATGAAAATACATTTATACATACACATATATTGATATATACATGACACATTGGAGATCATTTTAGAAAGGACACTAACTTGGAAGTAAGCTATTAAGAACCTACTAGTGAGATTTCTGGTTCTAAAGATATGAATATATCATTTTTATTGCCTAATTTCACACTTTCTTGAAATGATTGGAACAATTCCTAATCATACAAGTAGTAAATTCATGTCTCTTTCACATGGCTTCAACAGTAATGATTTTTTCATCTTTTTCTGTTTTCATCAATTTCATGATTTTAAGTTGCTTGAATTTATTTTTGTCTGCTTATTGCTTTGAATAGGGTTTGTTAATTTGAGTTTCTTTGAAAACTTCTGCTTTTTATTTATTGACCAAAAGCCTCTTAGGGAATGAGTCAGCCTTGTAGGTTTGTGCAAATTATATGTTGATTTTGGATGTCAGAGACTTAGAGAGATTTTAATGAAATATTTTTGGGCAATAAGTATATTTTTTTTCCTTCAGGTGGTTTTATTTTTATTTGTATAAAGTTGTTATATAGTAAAAATATGCTTCTTTATAAAAAGATAATTCCCTATTTTTCAGTTGGCTTGGAATTCATCTATAATTATAAAAGACAATTTTTATCCTTTTTACTTTTATGATGTGAATTTTTACATTTTGATACTTTTTTTTTGAATTTGAATTTTATTGTGGTATGTGGTATACGATGTTAGCCTAAGCTCATTTTCTGTTATAACTCACTATCTATTTTCTCTAAAGGATGTTGTTGAATTAAAACTTCCTCTTTAGTGATTATGTTCTTGGAGCTATCAAACTTTAAGCTGTTCAACACATTTGGTTCTACTTCTTGTTCATAAAACATTTGAACATATATATGCATATATTAATATTTTTTATAGTTTGGTCATTTAAAAACCCAATAGGATATTTTATGTTTAAAGTCTTATGATAAAACCTGATATTTATTATAATGCCATTTTTCCTTCTTTCCCGATTTTAAAAAAATGCTTACCTTGAAAACTTTGACTTTTTGTTACCTGAAATGATTTTTGTTATCATGTATTAATTCTGTGGCATTTTGGTTGGCATATTGGAAATACGCAATTATCACCTGTGCCATATGATTGCTTATTGCCTTAATTTCCTTTATTTATTTATTTTTTTTGGTTAGCCAAAATTTATAGTACTGTGCTAAAGATTAATAGTGATAATAGGTATCTTTTATATTGCTGAGAAAACATCACTAATTTCTTCTTTCTAAATTATGTTTGAACTTGGTTATTGAAAAAATGCCATTTTAAAACATTAAGGTGTGTTACTTTTTAATCTAAACATGCAATTGAGTCCTATTATCTGTCATTTTTTTAACTGTAATAATGGTAATAGAAAAATAATAAGTTTTTAATACTCCTGTTATTAATATGGATTTTAATTATATTAATTTCCTATATTGAACTACTTTCATACTTTTAACATTGCTCTTTTTATAATGAATAAATTTTGATATACTGCTATAGCCTATTTTATATATTTTTGCATCAATATTCACTAGTAGTATTTATATTTATCATTCCTTACTTTATTCTTTTATGATTTGAGTCTCAACCATGTCAAATTTTTTCTCAGAGGAGGAATTTAAAAGAGTGCCTTCATTATATGTTAAAAAATAATTCACAAAGTTTATGCATTTTGTAAATATGAATTTTTTGACTTTTGATTATCCACGTTGTTACAATATACTTGTATATAATTTTGAGATTTAAAATCTATGTTTACAAAATTTACACTTTTTATTTATATTTTTGTTCTGCTGATTTTATTCTTTAAAAAATGAAATTAGCAGCTAGGTAATTTATTAGATGAGGTCTTGGACTTGAAGTCAGGAAGGGCTGAATTCATATTCTGCTTCAGGCACTGACTTGGACAAGTCACTTCACTTTTCTCAGGCTGTTTTTTCATTTGTAAAATGGGGATAATAATAGCTCCTATAATAGGGAGCTATTTTGAGTGTCAAATAAAATAAGATATATACATACATATATATTATTTTTTCAGCATTTATCAGTTTTGTGTTTAATACAAAATTATAA
Organism: Antechinus flavipes; assembly: GCF_016432865.1. Lineage (NCBI taxonomy): Eukaryota > Metazoa > Chordata > Mammalia > Dasyuromorphia > Dasyuridae > Antechinus > Antechinus flavipes. The sequence goes on along the minus strand of NC_067399.1, from coordinate 185,362,822 downwards.
GAATCATTTTGTAAATCATAAAGTACTATATAAATATTAGCCATTATAATTATGAGGATCAATTTTCATTTCAGTGAGTCTGAAAATTAAACATGTTCTTTAATACTTTTTTAATCTTCTCCATAAAGGCATCCAATTTGGTTTTAGTTATTTTTTATTGCATTTTAAAATTTGTATTTTGAAGTCATGTAAAGTACTTTCCATTGTAGAAATGTTACAAAAACAAAACAAAGCAAGTAAAAATAAGTTAATAAAAAGTATGCTTCAGTCTGTACTCAAAATATAGCAGTTTTTCTCTCTAAATATAAATAGCACTTTTCATGGAGTCCTTTAAAATTGTTTTGAATCACTGTATTGATTAGAATTGCTAAAGTTTTTTTTTTTTTTAAATACAGTTGTAATGATTGCAGTGTGACTATTATTATCTAAAATGTTATCTTCTTTCTGCTTACTTACTGTTGATCAGTTTAGATTATCACAATAGATAAGATGTCTCCTCAATTTCCAATTCTTTGCCAAAACAAAAAGAGTTGTGATAAATACTTTTGTACATATAATCCCTTTCCTTTTTCCTTTCATTTCTTTGTGATATAGAGTTTTAGATACAATTTATTTTTATAAAAATTTGCTCAGGCATATAATTAATAATAAATTAACTGTAATTAATTTTTTAAAAAGTCTCTCAGCATTAATGCATAACAGTTTGGACCTCTTTAAAATTCAGTTGGTTTTGCTTTCATATGCTTGATTCTTATACCATTCAGTGCATATGAAAGAAATATTGATATTTCATTATATTTGGTACTTTAAATATAAGGTATTTTTCCTTTGTATCTTCATCTGCAAACTGCCTATTCATATTCTTTAACCATATATCAATGGGAAAATGGCTTATATTCTTATAAATCTGACTCTGTTCCAAATGTATTTGGAGAATGAGACCTTTATCAGAGATAGTTGATGTAAAAGTTGTTTCCTAGTTTTCTGCTTTTCTTCTAATGTTGGTTGCATTAGTTTTGTTTATGCAACTTATTTTTTAAAAATTTAACATAATGAAAATTATCTTTTTTACATTTAGTAATGCTATTTATCTCTTGTTTTGTCATGAACATGTAATTCAATTTCTCCTTTAAGAATTTTGATACTATACCATTTGGTGCATATATGTTTAGTATTGATATTACTTCATTATCTATGGTACCTTACAGCAAAATGTTCCTTCCTTATCTCTTTTTATTAGGTATATTTTTGTTTTGCTTTGTCTAAGTTCAGAATTGCTACCCCTAGATTTTTTTTTTCACTTCAGTGGAAGCATAATAGATTTTGACTCAGTACATTACCTTTACTCTGTGTTTGTCTCTCTGCTTCAAGTATATTTCTTCTAAACAACAAATTGTAGAATTCTGATTTTTGATCCATTGTTATTCATTTTTTTAATGGAATGTCATCTTATTCACATGCATGGTGATGATTAGTAATGAGTATTTCCCATCATCCTATTTTCCTCCTGTTTTTCTCTCTTTCTTTTCACCCTTTCCCTCCTTGACAGTGTTTTACTTTTATTACCTTCCTGGGCATCTAGGTGAGATCCCTGTATCCTCTTTATTTAATTTCTTACCTTTCTCTTTCTCTTTCCAGTCAGATAAATTGTATCTGTATAGCTGACAGTGTTATTCCATTTTTGAGTCAATAACAATGAGAGTAAAATTCTAGTGATGCCCATCGACCACCCTCTCTCTACTATGCCTCTTCATGTGAAATAATTTACTTCATTCTACCTCTCCTGTCCTGTACCTACTGTACTTTATCATTGTCTTATGTTTTATGTCATTCCCTCAAATTCACCTTATACTCATACTTTCTGCTCATGTATATTCCTTCTAACTACATTACTAATAGTACAATTCTTAACAGTTACAAATATCATCTTCCTTTGACCATTTGTCATGTAGGGATGAAAACAGTTAACTCTGTTGAATCTCTTACATTTTCTTTCCCGTTTTTACCACTTATTCTTCTCCCGGGTCTTGATTTCCCAGGTCTTATTTTTGGTTTAGTTCTGGTATTCTCCTTTTAAAATCTTGAAATCATTCTATTTAATTGAATGCACCATTTGGTGTATATATGTTTAGTATTGATATTACTTCATTATCTATGGTACCTTACAGCAAGATGCTCCTTCCTTATCTCTTTTTATTAGGTATATTTTTGTTTTGCTTTGTCTAAGTTCAGAATTGCTACCCCTAGATTTTTTTTTTCACTTCAGTGGAAGCATAATAGATTTTGACTCAGTACATTACCTTTACTCTGTGTTTGTCTCTCTGCTTCAAGTATATTTCTTCTAAACAACAAATTGTAGAATTCTGATTTTTGATCCATTGTTATTCATTTTTTTTTTTAATGGAATGTCATCTTATTCACATGCATGGTGATGATTAGTAATGAGTATTTCCCATCATCCTATTTTCCTCCTGTTTTTCTCTCTTTCTTTTCACCCTTTCCCTCCTTGACAGTGTTTTACTTTTATTACCTTCCTGGGCATCTAGGTGAGATCCCTGTATCCTCTTTATTTAATTTCTTACCTTTCTCTTTCTCTTTCCAGTCAGATAAATTGTATCTGTATAGCTGACAGTGTTATTCCATTTTTGAGTCAATAACAATGAGAGTAAAATTCTAGTGATGCCCATCGACCACCCTCTCTCTACTATGCCTCTTCATGTGAAATAATTTACTTCATTCTACCTCTCCTGTCCTGTACCTACTGTACTTTATCATTGTCTTATGTTTTATGTCATTCCCTCAAATTCACCTTATACTCATACTTTCTGCTCATGTATATTCCTTCTAACTACATTACTAATAGTACAATTCTTAACAGTTACAAATATCATCTTCCTTTGACCATTTGTCATGTAGGGATGAAAACAGTTAACTCTGTTGAATCTCTTACATTTTCTTTCCCGTTTTTACCACTTATTCTTCTCCCGGGTCTTGATTTCCCAGGTCTTATTTTTGGTTTAGTTCTGGTATTCTCCTTTTAAAATCTTGAAATCATTCTATTTAATTGAATGCACCATTTGGTGTATATATGTTTAGTATTGATATTACTTCATTATCTATGGTACCTTACAGCAAGATCCTCCTTCCTTATCTCTTTTTATTAGGTATATTTTTGTTTTGCTTTGTCTAAGTTCAGAATTGTTACCCCTAGATTTTTTTTTCACTTTTTTTCTTTCCTGGATGTATTGTGTTTAATTTTGCTGGCTAAGTAATTCTTGGTTGCAGTCCTATTTCTTTTGCCTTACAAAATATTACATCCCATGACTTTTGATCCTTAAATGTACAGCTGCCAAGTCCTGTGTAATCCTGATTGTGGCTTCCCAGTAACTGAATTATTTCTGTATGACACTTAAAGTACTTTTACCTTGACTTGAGAGTTCTGAAATTTGGCTGTGATGCCATTTGGAGGTTTTATTTTGGGATCTCTTTCCTGAGATGATCAGTACATTCTTTCAACACCGATTTTTCCCTCTGGTTCCAGGATAGTAGGCAGTTTCCCTTAATGATTTCTTGAAAGATGCTATATGTATATATCCTCCTTTTAATTATAACTTGTAGATACTCCAATGATTCTGATATTGTCTTTCTTAGATCTATTTTCCAGGTCAGTTGTTTTTTCCATAAGAAATTATACATTTTTCCCCTTTTCCCCATTCTTTTGAATTTATTTGATTGATTGTCAGTGGCTCATAGAGTTATCAACTTCCAACTGACCAATTCTAACTTTTAAGTTGCTGTTTTTCTCATTTAATCTCTGTACTTTTCCATTTGACCAATTGTACTCTTTAAGGAGTTATTTTCTTTGGTGGATATTCCATCTCCTTTTCCATTTGGCCAATTCTACTTTTTAAGCAGTTTTCCAACCTATTGACTCTTTTAAAAATAATTCTCTTTGATTACTCTCATTTCTTTTCCCATTTTTCTACATCTATTAGGTAATTTTAAAGGTATTTTTGGGCTTTTCTAAGAGTTGTTTCTAGGCTAGAGATTTTTTTCTTCCTATTTTTTCTTTGAACTTTTCCCCATAGATATTATGATATGGTTGTTCTCTTCTGAGTTTATGTCTTATTCTTTTCTATCACTGAAATCATTTTTTATGGTCAAATTCTTCTTTTTTTTTGCTGGTTTTTTCTTTTCTTTTTTGGACTTTTTCTATTCTTTTAAATTTGAACCTTGCTCCCAGAGTAGAAGGGGCACTGTCTCAGGTTTCTTGAATCAATAGCTGCAGGATCTGACTTTTTACCTGGTGCTGTACTGATATTGCCATGAGGCTCCCAAGTGACACTCCTGTTGGGTGCTGCACTAAAAGGGTGACTAAATGGGGGACAGCATTGATGGAACTGTAGTAATCTGTCTGCTTACTGGGTGTCTGTTGTGATGGGACCAGTAGGTGTTTCTGAATTTCTCTGCGGGCTATACTGAAGCACTTGACAATCTGATCTTTGGAAAATGCTTATCTGTCTGGGCCCATACTGAAGCATGTGGTGGTTTTTAGAGCTGGAGTCTGCTGGCTCCCCTGATTATGTGAGGGATTCTGGTGTTGATGTTTGTCAGTTCCCACCACTCTGGGATTTAGAATCTTTTGTTGATTTGTTGAGTGGGGCTTTATGCTGGCTTGCTGAGATGCTTGCTGTCCTAGACTGTGTTCCTCTTTTTCCTGAGATAGATCTTTCTTGCCAATCTTTTAAGTTTGGGGGGCTAAAAGACAGTTTCACCCCATTATTTTTCTGGTCCTATTGTTGTAGGATTTGTTTAAGGGTTTCCTTTGTGAGTTTTTTTTTTTTTTTTTGGTAGGTGATTTATGGTGATTTACTGCTTACACTGCCATCTTGGCTTCCAGAAATCCAAGGTCTCAGATCTTTTCTTGTCTAAAGGTAGATTAGAAGACTGCAGAATAAATTTCATGTCTTGAAAAAATAGTTATTATTGATACAAATGCAAACCATATCCCACAAGGAAGTCAATAGGCTTGTATTAAATTGCCTATTGTATAGTAGACATTGTGCTAAATACTGAGGCTAAAAAGACACAAAAATTCCAATAAATGTTTTTCACCAAAAAGTTGAAAAATGTCAAATCAACATTCTTTCCTCTCTGGCTTTGTAAATTATCTTTAATACAGATAATCACATAATCTGATGATATATTTAAGTCTTTCTTTGGAGATTTATAATTAGACTTGCCTCTGGTTAAAGACTCCACCATTGGCTATATGCTACTGGGATTCCGAATTGAGAGATATATAATAGAAGGAACTAATTGCAGATATGGTGACATGGATTTAAAAATAAATCAGAACTACAGATCTGTAACACAAGTATAATAATGTGCAAAAGGAAAGAAATATATAAAATATAAACATTTCTTTATCACTTAACACTATATATGCAGTCACTGATTATAAAATACAATACAGAAATGATATGAAACTATAATTAGAAGAAAATTCTGTAATGTTGAAAATTAGAATGTTTCCTTCTTAGGAAATCTACATAAAGAAGGCACCAATCTGATATTCCAGATTTCTGTCATTATTATTTTTGTGGGGAAGGCTATCCCTCTATGATTCTAGGACTACTTTTAAACAAGAGTATTTACAAAAAAAAAAAAAAAGTATTAATGAACATGTGATAATATTCTTCTTAAACACAGGCTTTTAAAAAATATGAACAGAAAGAAAACAAAAAATTTGCAGGAATTAGTAAGTAGACCAGAAAAAATGTCAAAAGCAAAAGACTAAATCTTCCCTATTTACAAATTTGAAAAATAGTATGACACTAGGTGGCAATCTTGATCTATGTCTATGGTACCTCCTCTTCAACCAGATTGGAAAATAATAATTTTTGAGCTAGGATAATTTTTATGTTACTTTGTCTAACCTTATATTACAGATGAAAAAAATGAGGCAGAGGTATTAAGTAGTTTTCAACAATATATTGAATCTATGATCCTATATGATGTAAATGTAAAGTTAAGAGTCACTTAGGTTCAAATTTGGTGTCTGATAACTTGCTAGATATGACTATAGAGGATCTTTTAACCTCCATAAAATTTAATTTTTCAATATGTTAAAAAGGGGAAATTATGTCTATAATGTTCATCTCACAGAGTTGCTATGGGGAAAAAAAAAGAACTAATTCACCAGTAAGTTTTATAAACTTTAAAACTATTTGCCCGATGCCAAATAGGTAGTTAATTAGACTAAAAGTTCACTTTTTCAGGCAAATGATATTCATGTTACTTTACTTGTGAAATGGAAAATTTATGCCTCCTCTTCTGAGCTTAGAGATTTCATGTACATAGAGTTTTATGCATGAATTATGTAAAAATAATAACTGACACATTTATATAGAGTTTATTTGTTTGTAAAGCATTCAATTCAGTCTTAGAACAACTTGATGAAGTATGATCATCCCCATTTTATAGATGAGGAAACAGATTCAGGAAAGAATTGTCAGAATATGGATTCGAATTCCAAGTTCAATATAGTATGCATTATACTGTATATCAATAGTATAGAAATGGAAACCCTTTTTTAAAATGATCCTGTGAGCAATTAGTGCAAATTTTATTTTTATTTTTTTAGACATTATTTTGGAAATTACTCTGGAAAATTGACATTGACACCAAAATACATATTTAATAAAGAATCTCAAAGGGGAGGAAGGTCATGTATTCAATGTATTCACCAAATTTGGAAATGGTTAGGTAGAAAAGGAGACAACATGAAAATGGATTCTTTCCCCTGAAAAAGCAAATTTTGAAAGAATTTTTTTCTCCATTAGTCACTAAATACACCTTCCAAAGACAAACCTTTTTTTTGAAGAGCAAAACTTCCATTTTTCCATTTTCTAAGGACTATTTCATTTATAATATATTAATTATGTTATCTTACATCATATCATATACTCAGATGCTTGTCAAATGCTTAATCATGCTATTGCCCTAAAATATTACTACATATTTCAAATAGTCTTGAATAATCATGTTAGATGATTTTATTTTATCTTCTCTTTTTCTGGATGGAAGGATTAAAGTAGCTACTAAAGTACTTTCTATTATTTTCTCTATAATGCTTTATAAAAGACGAAAAATATGTATGGGCATAGAGGACATTATTATGTATAGTTCTCATTTGGTCAATATTAACTATCAAAATGCCATATATAGCAAATAAAAGAAAATGGTAGATATTACTTAGGAGAGTGATAATTTAAACATGATCTAAGCTAAAACCTTAGGGGAAAAAAGCAACTCTGCTAAGATCATTCGGGCCACTAAAAAAATTATTGATGAATTTTGTGGATAAATTTATAGATTTTAAGACCTCTTTGAATTTCAGCTGGTGTTGTCAATACCACATGGGTTGGCTTTCTTAGCAAAATCACATGACTCACTGCCATTCAATAATATTTTTCTTTTTAAAAATCATATTCACGAGTTTCCATTTTTTCTTTGCTTCATTGTAGGTTGTTCTTTTGTTGTCTGCTGCATACTTTTTAAAACTTTCTTCTTTTTATTTCCTTTTTCTCTGCCTACTTTTCGTAAGCAGGCTATAGTTAAACACAAATATATTTAATAGATATATATGTGCAACTTATATACAGACACACATAGAAACATATATTCACACCCATCCACAGCCCCATACACATATACATATACATATATACCCACAAATAGAGAATATGTTCTATATCACATACAAAAAACATAAGTAGATATGTATATACACTATCCCTGCTAAACTTTTTATTTAATTCTGCTCCTTAACTTACCTTGCTATTACTTAAATTTCACCCACTCATATATTCCTCCCTTTTCTTTTCTGCCACCTTTGCAATCTTCTTCTCCCATCTCTGCCTGCTTATTTCTTTTTTTTAATAATATTTTATTTGTCTTTCTTTTTTTTTTATTAAAACTTTATTTTCAAAACATATGTATGGATAATTTTTCAATATTCAACCTTGCATAGTCTTGTGTTCCAAATTTTACCCTCCTTCTCCCCATCCCTCTCCTATTTGACAAGCAATCAAATATATGTTATACATGTTAAAATATATGCTAAATCCAATATATGTAAACATATTTGTACAATTACTTTGCTGCACGAGAAAAACCAGATTAAAAATGAAAGAAAATGAATAAGAAAACAAAATGCAAGCGAACAACAATAAAACGAGAGAGAATATTATGTTGCTATCCACACTCAGTTATCAAAGTCCTTTCTCTGGGTATAGATGGCTCTCTTCATCACAAGATTATTGAAACTGGACTCAATCATCTTATTGTTGGGGTCACTTCCATCAGAATTGATCATTGTATAATATTGTTGTTGCCATGTACATTGATCTCCTGGTTCTGATCATTTCACTTAATAAGAGTTCATGTAAGTCTCTCCAGGACACTAAATAGAAACAAACACATAACATCTATATTCCATAACTTATTCAGCCATTCTCCAACTGATGGACATCCACTCAGTTTTCGGTTTCTTGCCATTACAAAAAAACTGCCACAAACATTTTTGCACATGTGAGTCCTTTTCCCTCCTTTAAGATGTCTTTGGGATATAGGCCCAGTAGAAACACTGCCTGATCAAAGGATATGCACAGTTTGATAATTTTTTGAACATAGTTCCAAATTGCTCTGCAAAATGGCTGGATCCGTTCACCGTTCCACCAACAATGTTTCAGTGTCCGAGTTGTCCCACATACTTTTCAAAATTCATCATTATCTTATCCTGTCATTTTAGCCAACCTGAGAGGTATTATCTTAATTTGCGTTTCTCTGATCAATAGTGATTTAGAACACCTTTTCAGGACTAGAATAGTTTCAATTCCTTCATCTGAGAATTGTCTATTCATATCCTTTGACCATTTACCAATTGGATAATGGCTTAAATTCTTATAAATTTGAGTCAGTTCTCTATATATTTTAGAAATGAGACCTTAATCAGAACCCTTGAATGTAAAAAAAAAAAAAAAAAGTTTGCCTAGTTTATTGTTTCCCTTCTAATCTTGTTTGCATTAGTTTTGCTTGTACAAAAAACTTTTTAACTTAATATAATTAAAATTATCTATTTTGTGATCAATAATGATCTCCAGTTCTTCTTTGGTCATAAATTCCTTCCTCCTCCACAGATCTAAGAGGTAAACTATGTTATATTCTTCTAATTTGACTATAACATCCCTCTTTATGTCTAGATCTTGAACCCATTTTGATCTTATCTTGGTATATGGTGTTAGGTGTGGATCAATGCCTAGTTCCTGCCATACTAGTTTCCAATTTTCCCAGCAGTTTTTGTTAAATATTGAGCTCTTATCCCCAAAGCTGGGTTCTTTGGCTATTTATCAAATACTACATTGCTATAGTCCTTGGTTATTGTGTCATGTGTATCTAATATATTCCACTGATGGATCACTCTATTTATTAGCCAGTACCAAATGGTTTTGATGACCATTGCTGTATAATATAGTTTTAGATCTGGAATAGCTAAGGTACCTTTATTTGCATTTTTCATTAATTTCCTTGAAATTCTTGACCTTTTGTTTTTTCAGATGAATTTTTAAATTATCTTTTCTAGATTTGTAAAATAATTTCTTGGAAGTTTGATTGGTATGGCACTAAATAAGTAGATTAATTTAGGTAGATTGTCATTTTTATTATATTCACTTAGCCTAGCTATGAGAACTTAATATTTTTCCAACTTATTAGATGTGATTCTGTTTGTTTGGAAAGTGTTTTGTAGTTGTATTCATATAGTTCCTGACTTTTTTTTGGCAGACAGATTCCTAAATATTTTATACTAATGACATTTATTTTGAATGGAATTTCTCTTCATATCTCTTGCTGCTGGACTCTGTTGGGGACATATAAAAATGTTCATGATTTATGTAGATTTATTTTGTATCCTGCAACTTTTTTAAAGTTGTGAATTGTTTATAATAGTTTTTTTGTTGATTCTCTAGACTTTTCTAAGAATACTATCATATCATCTACAAAGAGTGATAATTTGGTTTCCTCATTACCTATTCTCATTCAATCTCTTTTTCTTCTCTTATTGACAAAACTTATATTTCTAATATAATATTGTATAGTCATGATGGGCAATCTTATTTTCTCCTGATCTTAGTGGGAATGGTTCTAGATTGTCCCCATTACATATGATTCTTGCTGATGGTTTTAAATAAATGCCACTGATCATTTTAAGGAAAGGTCCATTTATTCTTATACTCTCTAGTGTTTTTAAGAGGAATGAGTGTTAGATTTTATCAAATGCTTTTTCTGCATCTATTGAGATAATCATATGATTTTTGTTAGTTTGGTTATTAATATAGTCAATTATACTAATAGTTTTCCTAATATTGAACCAGCCCTACATTTCTAATACAAACCCTTCTTGGCCATGGTATATTATCTGTATGACTTTCTGTAATCTCTTACATTTTATTTAAGATTTTTGCATCAATATTCATTAGGGAAATTGATCTATAATTTTCTTTCTCTGTTTTCACCTTATCTAGTTAAGTATCAGTACCATGTCTGTGTCATAAAAGGAATTTGATAAAAGTCCTTCTTTCCCCATTTTAAAAATAGATTACATAGTATTGGAATTAATTGTCCTTTAAAGTTTGGTAAAATTCACATGTAAATCCATCTGGCCCTTGGAGATTTTTTCCTTAGGGAACTGATTAATATTTCTTTTTTCTTCTTTTATTTCCTTTTCTAAAGTGGGACTATTTAAATAATTTATTTCATCTTCTATTAACCTGGGCAATGCATGTTTTTGTTAATATTCCTCCATTTTACTTAGATTATCAAATTTATTGACATATAGTTGGGCAAAATAACTCCTAATTATTGCTCTAATTTCCTCTTTCTTGGTGGAAAGTTCTCCCTTTTCATTTTTGAGACTAACAATTTGATTTTCTTCTTTCCTTTTTATAATCAAATTACCTAAAGGTTTATCTGTTTTGTTGCTTTTTTCATAAAATCAACTCTTAGGTTTATTAATTATTCAATAGTTTTCTTATTTTCACTTAATAATCTCCTTATTCTCAGAATTTCAAGTTTGATATTTAATTGAGGGGTTTTAATTTGCTCCTTTTTCAAGATTTTTTAGTTGTAAGCCGAATTCACTAATCTTTTCTTTCATTATTTTAGATAAGTAAGTATGTAGAGATAAAAAAAAAATTCCTCTAATAACCACTTTGGCTGATTCCCACAAAGTTTGGTATGTTGTCTCATTATTGCCATTCTCTTGGGTAAAATTATTGATTGTTTCTATCATTTGTTGTTTTATCCATTCATTCTCTAGTATTAAAATTATTTAGTTTCCAATTAAATTTTAGTCTATATTTCCCTGACCTTTTATTGCATATAATTTTTATTGCATCATGATGTGAAAAAATGTATTTACTATTTCTGCTTTTCTGCACTTGATTTTGAGGTCATCAATTTTTGCATAGATTCCATGAACCGCTGAGAAAAAAGGGTACTCCTTTCTCTTTCCATTTAATTTTCTCCAGAGATCTATCATACTTAACATTTCTAATATTCTGTTTACCTCCTTAATTTCTTTCTTATTTATTTTGTGGTTCAATTTACCTAGTTCTAATAGGGCAACTCTGAGATCCTCCACTAGTATAGAATTGCTGTCTATTTCTTCTTGCAGCTCTCTTTATTTTGTCTCTAGGAATTTGGATGCTATACCACTTGGTACATAGATGTTTAGTATTGATATTGCTTCATTATCTATGATAGCCTTAATTTTTTTTTTTTTACTTCATCTGAAGCATAATAGATTCTGCTCCAGCCCTTTACTTTCACTCTGTATGTACCACTATGCTTTTAATTTGTTTCTTCTAAATAACATATTGTAGGATTCTGACTTTTAATCCAGTCTGCTATTTGCTTTTCTTTTAGGGAGAATTCATCCCATTCCCATTCCCAATTAAAATAACTAATCCTGTATCTCTTGCCATCTTATTTACCCTATGTTATGCTTATCTCTTTCTTTTTTCCCCTTCCTTCTTCCCCAGTGTTTTGCTTCTGGTCACCATCTTCCTAAAACAGGCCTTTAAAGCCCTTGCCCCGTTCTTACACTTTTCCTCTACTACTTCTGTTTTCCCTTCTATTAATTTTTCCTTTTCTCTTCCCATTTTCCTATAAGATGAGACAAACTATGTCTAATATTTTTTTCTTTGAGCCAAACTGATGAAAGTAAGATTTACACAGTGATCAACTCCCTCCTTTCTTTCCCTCAATTATAATAGGTTTTCTTTGCCTTTTCGTAAGATGTAATTCCCCTTATTTTACCTCCTTTTTCCTCTTTTTCTAGTACAATCCCCTTTCTACCTCTAGTTTCTTTTTCCTATTGTCACAATAAAATCAAATTATCCCTGCATTTTCTAAGTGTACACAAAACAGAAATATAGTTCTCAAGAGTTCTTTCTTTTTTACTATGTTTCTCTTGAGTTCTGTGTTTAGAGGTCAAATTTTTTGTTTAGCTCTGGTCTTTTCTTCAGAAACAGATGAAATTCACCTGTGTCATTGAATGTTCATCTTCTTCCCTGAAAAATAATGCTCATTTTAGCTGGATAGATTATTCTTGACTCTAATCCAAGTTCTTTTCCCTTTCAGAATTTGAGATTCAAGGTCCTTTGATCCTTTAAGGTAGAAGTTGCTATGTTCTAGATAATCCTGTTTGTGGCTCCTTGATATTTAAATTGTTTTTTATGGCTGGTTGCAATATTTTTTTCTTGGACCAATAGTTCTGAAATTTAGCCATGATAGTGCTTGGAGTTTTCAATTTGGGGTTATTTTCAGGTGGTGATTGGTGAATCTTTCAGTGGCTATTTTACCTTCTGATTCTAGGACATTTTTCTTATGCAGTTTTCCTTTATGATTTCCTGTAAGATAATTTCTAGGTTCTTTTTTTCATCATGGCTTTTTGGAAGTCCAATAATCATTAGATTGTGTCTCCTAGATCTATCTTCTAGGTTAGTTGTTTTTCCTAGGAGGTATTTCATATTTTCTTCTATTTTTTTTATTGTTTTGGTTTTGTTTGATTTTGAAGTCATTCAGTTCCATTTGTCCTAATTTTTAGTGTATTATTTTCTTCCATTACCTTTTTAATCTCCTTTTGTATTTGGCCAATTGAATTGTTTATTGCATTTTTTCCATTTCACAAGTTCTGTTTTTCAACAAATTGGCTTCTTTTTCATATCTATTTTATAGGAGTTCTGGGCTTTTTCCATTTCATTAAATCTGTTTTTTAAGGAATTTTCTTCAGATAATTTCTGTTTTTCTTTTTCCATATGCTCTTGCAAAGATCTCATTCCCTCCTCCCCCCCATTTTTCTTCTAACTCTTTTAAGATCCTTTTTGAAATCTTCCAATAAAGCCTTGTGAAATGGGGCCAGCTTATAACTCCATTTGGGGCTTTATCTGGAGTTGATTTCCCTTTGGGTACCTCAGGATTTGAAGTCTGTTCTTCTCTCTCCATAAAATCTGTCTATGGTGAAAGTTTTTGTTGTTGTTGTTGTTGTTTTTTGCTCTTTCTTTTAAGGTTTGAGGTCTGCTCTTAATGCAATGGAACAACAATTGCTTTAGTTTGCCCTGGGGCAGTTTTGCTGATTAACTTCTGGTGCTGGGTAATTGTGGCCAGATCCAACTTTCTTCTGGGGCACAGTTGTTTACAATTTGCTTTTTGTGGCAAATCTGCCAAACCACCTGTTTATAACCAGGACAAAGTAGTCTAGGAGACTCACAGAAAATTCCTAGGTGTGGGAAGCAACACTCTGACTCCCCACCCTTACTCCTTCTCCTGGGGTTCCCTCTGCTGCTGTCTGGGCTCAGCATACTTTTTTCCTGCCTATTTGAAATAGACTTGTTCTAAAGTTCTTTTAAGATATATTTTTTTGGAAATTGTTGTATCCTAAATATTTGTGAGTTCTGTCACTTCAAAACCAGTTTAGAAGCTTAATCTACTGTTGGTTTGAAAGAAGATCAGAGGAGGTCACAGAAAGTCATGTCTACTCTCAGCCATCTTGGGTCCCCTTATTTCTTTACAGATTTTGGAGACTGCTATATTATTTACAGTATATGTATGATGTTGCCTATTAAACCTATTCCCAATGTGAGTAAACCTTTAGAACTACAAGCCCTCTTCCCCACCACCCTCACATCTAGTCTATTCTTCATCTGCACCAATTACTGATGTCAGTCTTAAACACAAAGGATCTCAGTGATGATCAGTGGATTTTTTCTATTTCTACTTTTTCCTCAAGTTCTATCCCTCCAGGACAAATTTTTGGATTATTTCTCTCATCAGTATATCAAGGCTCTTTTATTTTTTTTTGCTCACAGCTTTCTAGTAATCCAAGTATTCTTATATTTTCTCTTTTTAATCTGTTCTTCCTATGTCTTATTTTTCTTATAAGATGTTTCACATTCTGTTCTAGTTTTTCATTGTTCATATTCTGTTTTGTTATTTCTTGGTCTTTTATAGCAACATTGACTTCCCTTTGCCCAATTCTAATTTTCAAAGAGTTATTTTTATCTTTAAATCTTTAATCCCTCCTTTTCTAGTTATATATATATATATATACATATTTTCATAATCTTATTTTTCTTGAAAAGTTTTTATTTAATATTTTAGTTTTTATCCAGCCTCTCATTGGTTTTTGATTTTTTTTTTTTTTTGAGTTCTATAAATTCTCTCTGGGCAGGAAGCCATTTAACATTACTCTTTGGGGCCAGAAGAAGGTTTTTTTTTTTTTCCTTCAGTGTCCTTTTTAGAAGATGAACTCCAATTCTTCCTATTCTTGCAGTAATTTTCTATGGTTGAGGTCTCTCTTCTTCTGGTTCATTTTTTTTTAATGTGAGAAATATTAGTGCACCTTTAATGTTGTGATGACAGAATAGTGTCTCTAGCTTTACTTATGCTCTCCCCTTTAATGTGGAATCTCAAATCAAAAGCTCCACCTTTCTGCAAGTGACCACACCAGCAGCATTCCTGCCCTACTGCTTCTGTACTCACTGGGTATGCTGGTTCCTTCTTGGCTAGAGCAGTGTCTCTACAGCACAGCTGGTACTGGCATTTTCTAATCAGCAGAGGTTCCCTCAGTCTTCCCAACTTCATACCCCTGATTATGCATGCTGTGTGGGAGGTGAAAGTTTCTGTGGCTCCTGCTGAGGCTCCAGCCAAACCCAGATAGCCTTGGAGTTTCCTACTTGGTGTTTCTGTGGAGCTAGTCTAGATATTTTTGCACTTCACACTGGTTAATCCTTGGTCTGGGGTCTTTTTTTTTTTTTTCTAAATCTTCTTGGATTGTACAAGAAGGACCCTTGTTCTGCCCCAATTCTTCTTGATTTTGCCCTGAGGCGTAAATTTGTTTTGTTTTTGGAGGAAATCTAGAGAACTTAAAATTTATTCCACTATCTTCCCAAAATTCTCCTCTTCAATACATTTTCAAACATTATAAAACACCATTTCTTTTATCAGAATTGGAATTCTTCCTCTTATGCTAATCTCAAGCTATTGATCTTTAGCAGCTAATAGTACCCCAAAAGAATCACTAGGTTGCTAATACTACCACTCTAATGCCTTGTAGTATTATGGAAAGGACCCTATGCCCTGCTAGAAGGGAAAGCAAACTCTTATAGGTTCTACCAAGACAAAAAAGTGTTTAAGTAGTTCATTGGTAAAGGCTCCATGAGTATCCTATTAAGTTCTATATTGATAAGTATAGAGACATTATAAGTATAGCAATATTATAAAATTATACCTTTAGAGCTGGAAGAGACATAGGGAACTTCAAGATGAGTTTCCTCATTTTACACATAAGGAAATTGTAACTCAGAGACTACAATGTGACTTGCCCAACATTAAACAAGCAAAATCAGAATTCTAATCTAGATCCCAAATGCCAACTACAGAAAATGGTGCTGCTTCACCACTAGACTCATCAGAAGATGCTTGGTCATCAAATAGTAATGGTGATAGAGTGTCACAGATAAGGAACAGCAAAAAGGTCAGTATGATTGAATTGTAAATTATTGACTTTTTCATAATCTATAAGTTAAAAAGAGTATAACTTAGTCTTGAATCCAGTTTTCTGATTCCAAGTCTAGTGTTTTTTTTCCCCATTGTACCATCTTGCTTCTTTGTAATCTACAATACATACTTTCAGGATTTGTGAAAAAATGTTTCTCTTTTTGTTTCCTTACTTTATCTTATTTAACAATTGATAAATGATAACTAAACATGGTGGAAATAAACATAAAAAAGGTCAGCTCCGTTCATTAACAATATAAAGTCATGCATTATCATCATTACTATTGTTGTGTTGTTGTTATTAGAAATAAAATGCTTCCAAAATAACCACTGATAAGCAATGGTAGAGTTATAGCAATAACAGTAATATCTTCTGAAGAATTTTTCCCTCTTTCATTTCTAGATGATTTGCAAAGTATACATTGACAAGTGTTGTTGGTATTCATCCAAATGGAGGTTTAGGGTGTTCACCTCTTTCCAAGTTAATAAGTAAGGAAAAGAATGAACTGTTTCATTACTCATCACTTGTTACTTATTGATTTAATTCAATTAGCTTAAACTAAAAATAATGAGTTTTAACTCCATTATAGCACTCAATTCTAGTTTATTTCTTGAATACAAGAGAACTTTCAGAATTGACTCAGTTGGTCCTTGTCTTTATGCAGATGTAGGTAGTATTTAGAATAAAAGCCTAGAGTAGAGGATCTTTAAAGACTCTTCCATCTCTAAACCCTATGATTTTATTTTATAATGGCATCTCTATTGCTCAGGTACTTTGATAATGATTTCTAGCAGTTTGCAACTAGGTATTTTTCCTAATAAAACCACTAATGGCAGTAAATGTCTGCCACTTGAGATGAATTGATATTCCACATTTTATAGCACTTTAGGGTTATGATGCCTATTTGTATTCCAAGTTTTGCTTCTGTGAGGTTGCTAGCCCAAGAATTATTTTCCGTTATCATGGATGAGAAAGCTCTCAGAAGGGTAAGAGATTTGCCTAAGATAACATGGTGACTAAGTAGAAAAGTAAGGACTGAAATCAAGACTTTTGAATTTAAATCCCACATTGTTTACATTGCCTTCCCAATATATATTGTGTCTATTATAATGTCTCCACTCCCATCCCACCCCAAACAAAGTTTTAAAATGCAAAATTGTTATAATTTAATAGATTTCTTTAAACATTTTTCTTCTTTTACGTATTCAGCCACCCTGAATTGAGTGAAAGATAGAAATTAGGCTGGCTTGTCTCTGGAAAATCCTTTCAATGATCCCAAAGTGCACAAAGTATTAATAACAACATTCTTGTAGAGTGTGGGCACATGACCTACTAATGTAGAACAAATGCATATACAGTACTTTATATTTTAGATAAAAGTCTGCCAGTTATGAATTGTATTTAATTTAACATTATAGAAATCATGAGTGAAAATTTAATATATTACAATGCAGTTTGGGATTAACATTCTAGAACAATATTTGCATAATCTATTAAAAATTCTGCATCCTTTCCTTGACTAATGTCCTCAAAAATCAAACAAATTTCCTCCATGCAATCAATAGTTTAACTAAATTTAAAATTTAAAACATGTTTCCACAGAAGTTAAGTAGACATAGGATCATCATTAGATGATTGCAGAGTTATGTTATACATGATATAAATAACATACATAGCATTTTAAAATTGGCAAAGCACTTCACAAATATTTATTTTGAGCTTTATGATAAACTTATGGACTAGGTGCTATATTACTCTCATTTTTCAAATGAGGACATGGGGAAAGAGAGGCTTTAAGTGTCTGAAACAAGATTTCTATTCAATTTCCATGTATCTGTGCTCAGCATTTATTCCATTGTGTCATAGGTACAGAAGACACAGGTGAGAAACTCCTTCTAATGCTGTAGGTCAGAACCCTCTTCCTAATAAATGGTCTTAGAGAGTAATCTTAAGCATTGAAAGATTAAATAGTAAGATGGTGGAATGAAGCCAGGAAACTGCTTGAGCTCTTTCAGTTTCCCTTGAAAACCACTTGAAACCAAGCCTCTGAAAAGCATCTGATGGGACCTGGAGTTACAACCAAGAATTAAGTACCCATTATCTTTTAGGGGAGGAAATGGATCTTCATGATGTGATATCAAAGAAAAAGACATGAAGGGATGGAAAAAGGACTTGTTGAAGAGGAAAGTGGGGTACAATGGAACAAAGTAGATCACATGAAGAAACACAAAAGAACTATTACAATTGAGTGGAAAAAAGAGAGGGAGAATGAACATTGTCTAAGGCTTGATCTCATCAGCTGTGGCTCAAGGAGGAAATAATTTAACTGTTTATTTGGATATAGAAATTTGTCCAACCCTATAAAGAAGTAGGAGGAGAAAAAAAAAAAGAAAAGAAAATGGAAGGGAAAAGGGAAAGAAGCTATGAATAGGATCCTAAAAACCTGCATATGATAGACTTCTGGAGAAAATTGAATAGAAACAGAAAGGAATATATCTTTTTTTCTCAGCAGTATATGACACCTACACAAAAAGCAATCATGTATTAGGGCATACAAATATCACAATCAAGGCAAAAAGGTAGAAATAGTAAATGCTTCTTTTTTAGACCACAATGCAATAAAATTATATTCAATAAAGGGACAGGAAAAGATAGACTAAACATCAATTTGAAATTAATCTAATTCTAAAGAATGAGTGGATCAAACAACAAATCACAGAACCAATCCATAATTTCATCTAAGAGAATGACAATAATAACACAACATACCAGAATCTATGGGACTCAGCCAAAGCAGTTCTTAGGAGAAATTATATATATATATATAAACATTTACATGTATAAAATAGAGAAATAGAAGATGATGAATTAGGAATTGCAACTAAAAAAGCTAGGGAAAAAAACAAATTAAAAAGCTCCAATTAAATGTCAAATTAGAAATTGTGAAACCCAAAGGAGAGATTAATAAAATTGAAATTAAGAAACCTATTGAACTAATTAATAAAACAAGAGTTAGTTTTATGAAAAAAAAAATAGGTACACCTTTGGCTAATTTGATTAGAAAAGGAAAGAAAAAATTACAAATCAGCAGCGTCAAAAATGAAAAGGGTGAATGGACCAACAATGGAAAAGAAGTTAGAGCAATGATTAGGAGCTACTTTTCCAGCTGTATGCTAGCAAATCTGATGATTTAACTGAAATGGATGAAGATTTACAAAAATACAAATTGCCTAGATTAACAGAAGAAGAAATAAATTACATAAATAGTCCCATTTTTGAAAAAAATAAATTCAACAAACCATTAATGAACTCCCTAAGAAAAAGTCTCCAGGACCAGATGGATTTACAAGTAAATTCTACCAAATATTTAAAGAACAATTAATTCCAATACTATATAAACTATTTGAAAAAAATAGGTAAAGAAGGAGTTCTCTGATACAAATATGCTACTGGTACCTAAACCGGGAATAGTCAAACAGACAAAGAAAATTACATATCAATCTTCCTAATGAATAATGTTAAATAAAATATTGGCAAAGAGATTACAGCAGCTTGTAAGAGTAATATACTATGACCTATTGGGATTTATACTAGGAATGCAAGGCTGGTTCACTATCAGGAAAACTCTTTCCATAATTGACCATATCAATAACAAACCAAGCAGAAACCATATGATAATCTCAATAGATGCAGACAAAAATTATGATGAAATACATCACTGTTATGTGATTTTAGAGAAAAGTTCGGATTTGCTCCTATAAATGATGCTCTCTGACTCTGACTACTTGGAATAGGTTGCTTACAATAACAACCAATACAGTAAATAATATATAAAAGACAAAGAATAATGAGAATTATGATTAAAATAGGAGAGAGAGAGAAAGAGAGAGAGAGAGAGAGAGAGAGAGAGAGAACATCGAGGGAACATAACTGAAAAGCGGCTGGGGAGCCCCATTCTGCAGCCTTAAAACTCAATCGGAAAAAGTTTGTCCCAGGCAGATCATCATCTCCGTGGGTGAAGCCCCAAAGATGATTAAATTAAGCAGAATTTTTATAGGGCTTGAAAACAAAGAAGGCACAGAGCCAACTTGCTTACATATATAATGTTATATACAGGAGAAGGAAGTGCCAGATGGGCTTCAAGATATAACTTGATTAATGTTGACATCAGGGAGGGGAGCCAATCCTCCCTGACATCTTATTGTGTTCCAAGGAATGGCTAGTTTCTGGGATTGTAGAAGTGAAGCCAAACACATGTGGCATGTTCCTAGTCTCATAGGGTTAAAGAAGGGTTAAGTTCCCATGGAGAGAATCATGTTCTTGAAATGATTTGAAATCAACTTACTAATAAGAAAACATTTCTTATTCAATCACCCATTCCTATTAAAAATTTTAGAGAGCATAGGGATAAAGGGAGCTTTTCTTAAAATAATAAGCAGTATTTATCTAAAACCAACAGCATGTATTAATTGTAATAGAGAGAAGCTGAATGCATTCCCAATAAGATTGGGGTGAAACAAGGATGCTTGTTATCACCACTATTATTCATCGTTGTACTAGAAATGTTATCTTTAGCAATAAGAAAAGAAAAACAAATGAAAGGAATCAGAAAAGGAAATGAGGAAACAAAACTACTATGCTTTTTTGATAATATGATGATATACTTAGAGAATCCTAGAAAATTATCCAAAAACTAGTGAAAAAAATTCACAGCTTTAGCAAAGTTTCATGATATAAAATAAACCCAAAGAAATCATTAACATTTCTATATATTATTGACAAAGCCCAGCAGCAAATGATAGAAAGAAAAATTCCATTTAAAATAACTGTATTCAAAGTAAAATATATTGGGTGTCAACCTGCACAAACAAACCTGGGAAATATATAAACACAATTACAACACACTTCTCACACAAAGAAAGTCAGATATAAACAATTAGAAAAATATCAGTTGTTCATGGGTAGGGCGAGCTAATATAATAAAAATGGCAATTCTGCCTAAAGTGGTTTACTTATTCAGTGCCATACCAAACAAACTGCCAAAATGTTATTTTATAGAACTAGAAAAAATAATAATGATGTTCATGTAGAAGTTCAAGATATCAAGAATATCATTTTTTTTAATGAAAAAAAAGCTACAAAGGATGGTGGTTTAGCAGTACCAGATCTAAAACTATGCAGTCATCAAAACTATCAAAACAAGAAACAGAGTAGTGGATTGGTGGAATAGATTTCATACACATCTCACAATAATCAAGGCTATAGCAATCTATTACTTGATAAACCACTAAACTCCAGCTTCTGGAATTAGAACTCACTATTTGACAAAAATTGCTGGGAAAACCAGAAAATGATATTTCAGAAACTAGATATGGTCCTACATCTTATCCTCCATATCAAAATAAGGTTAAAATGGGCACATGATTTGGGCAGAAAGTATGATGCCAAAAGAAAATTAGGACAGTAAAGGATAATTCACATATCAGCTCTTTGGAGAAGGGAGGAATTCATGACCAAAGAAGGTAGGTGGAAGGATAGAAGTAAGAACATTATGAAAGACCAAAATTGACAGTTTTGATTACATTAAATTAAAAAGATTTTGCACAAACAAAACCAACAGAAACAAGATTAAAAGGGAAGTGCAATGCTGGGGAAAAAATTACATCCAGTGTTCCTGATGAAGGTCTCATTTCTTTCTTTCTTTCTTTCTTTTTTTTTCCCCATTAAAGCTTTTTGTTTTCAAAATGTATGCATGGATAATTTTTCAACATTGAACATTGCAAAACTTGTGTTCCCATTTTTTCTCCTCCTTCCCTCTACCTCCTCACCTTGGTGACAAGTAATCCAATATATGCTAAAGATGTTAAAAAATTATGTTAAATCCAATATATGTATACATATTTGTAAATTATCATGCTGCACAGGAAAAAAATCACATCAAAAATGAAACAAATTGGAAAGAAAACAAAATATAAGCAAACAACAACAAAGAGTCAGAATACTATGTTGTGATCCATATTCTGTTCCCACAGTCCTCTCTCTAGGTGTAGATGGCTCTATTCATCACAAGATCATTGTAACTGGCCTCAATCATCTCATTGTTGAAAAAAGCCACTTCCATCAAAATTGATCTTCATATAATCTTTTTTGTTGTAGTGTATAATGATCTCCTGGTTCTGCTCATTTCACTTAGTATCAGTTCATGTAATTCTCTCCAGGTCTTTCTGAAATCATTCTGCTGATTGTTTCTTGTAAAACAATAATATTCCATAACATTCATATACCATACCTTATTCAGTCATTCTCCAACTGTTGTGTATACATGTAGTTTCCAGTTCCTTGCCACTACAAAAAAGGCTGCCACAAACATTTTTGCACATATGGATCCCTTTTCCTCCTTTATGATCTCTTTGTGAGGTCTGATTTCTAAAATATATGAAGAACTATGTAAAACTTATAAGAATACAAGTCATTTTCCAGTTGATAAATTGTCAAAGGATATGAACAGACAATTTTCAGATTACAAAATTAAAGCCATTTACAGTCATAAAAAATATCCTCTAAATGACTATTGATTAGAGAAATGCAAATTAAAACAACTCTGAGATACCATCTCACAACTCTCAGATTGGCTAAGATGACAGGAAAAGACAAAGATAAATATTGAAGGGGAGGTGGGAAAACTAGGACACTAATGCATTGTTGAGGGAGTTGTGAAATGTTCCAACCATTCTGGAGAGCAATCTGGAACTATGCTCAAAGGACTATAAAACTCTGCATTCCCTTTGATCCAGCAGTGCCACTACTGGATATGAATTCCAAGAAAATCATAAAGGAGGGAAAAGGACCGCTATTTATAGGAGCTCTTTTGTGGTAGCAAAGAATTGGAAAATGAGGAGAAGCCAATCAATTGGGGAATGGATGAACAAGTTGTGGTATATAAAAGTAAAGGAATATTATTGTTTTATTAAAAATAATGAACAAGCTGATTTTAGAAAGGCCTGAAAAGATTTACATGTACTGATCCTGAGTGAAAGAAGGAAAACCAGGAATACATTGTGCACAGTAGCAAGAATGTATGATCATCAACTATAAAAGACTTGGTTTTTCTCAGTGGTTGAGTGATACAAGGCAATCCCCAATTTGGATAGAAAATTTCATCTGCATCCATAAAGAGAACTATGGAGATTGAATATAAATCAATGCATGCAATGTTCATTTCTTTTTCCATCTCACCCATGTTTTTTCCCTTTTGCTCTGATTTTTTCCCCTAACATGATTCATAAAGCAATATGTATCAAAAATCAATAAATAAATTTATATTTAAAAAATTAAATAGCTTTCCAGAGTTCTCATTGTCAATATGTGTGAAATATAAGCCTTGAATCCAGGTGCTCCAGATTCTGAAGTTGTTTTCTGTCCACTGCAACACTTTGCCTCTCATAAAAATATATACTAGTAATAATTAGCATTTACATGTCAATTTAAGATTTGTAAAGTTCTTTACATATGTCATCTCATTTTAAAATCACACTATTCTGGGAGAGAAATGCTATAATTACCTTCTTTTACAGATGACAAAACTGAGTCTCAGAGTGATTCACACAGCACTACATAATATGTGTCTGAGGTAGGATTTGAAGTAAGATATACTTGATCCCAAGCATAATATTTTATTCAATGTGCCACCTAGCACACTGTTATCTGTACTTTTGTACATGTGTATGTTTGTGTATGTATCCATATATATTATATATATACACATATATAATGACACATATATGATCTATATGTGGATATCTACATGTATGTTTGTCTAGGTCATAGCAGCTCATGAAGATTACTTATTAAGGAGAAACATTCATTGATGATGATTTCATTAATGGATGTACTTACTCCTATAGACTCAATACAAAAGCATCAAGGAATCCTTTTGTCAATTCTTTTATTAGCCTAGTGCAGGAAGTACTTTTCTCTGTCCACTTGAATTCTGGGTGACTTTGCTCAGTAGTTTTGGTCATAAAAATACCCTACTATTTTTCTAGAAGCCAGTTAGTATTGTTTCACCTCTTCTACCACATTGAGAAACATAATAAAGAATTTCTCGACCTCATATACTTTCCAAACAGCTACCAGCTGATAGTTTGGCTCCTCAAATCTGATAATTCTTCACTGTTCACAAGAAGAGATTCAGAGACTGAATGTTCAAAAGAATGGGACCCCTTTTGTTTTCTGAAATAACATTATACCTTTGCTGAATTTCTGGATGTTTTAATGGGAAATTCTGTATTCAGCATGAGAAATTGAAAAAGCATTACATTTCTCACAGACTAAAAGCCTTTGGAATTCTGATAATTCTACAATGACCCTTATAGAAAAAAGTAAAAAAAAAAAATCATTTATTAAACATTTACTATGTAGAATTAAGAAAAAGATTTAGTGTGAGCACTTTCCATAGAAAATAAGAGCCAAAAGGGCTATATAAGGAAGTAATTCAGGTAGAGGTAGCAGTAATTGCCTGAGTTAACCTTATTTGAAGCCACAGCATTCTCTTACTATGTTAAAATGATTAAAAATGAATTCATCTGTCTCTAAAGTCAGCAAGTATTATTTAAAAACTTTCTAAGTTCTGGGTATTATGTTAAATAAACACTGAGAGTTACAAAACAAAAGCAGAAACTATTTTCAAAGTTCTTATATCCTAATGAGAAAGAAATTTATTCACTATTCTCACATGAAAAATTAATTTGGATTTGACTGAAGGTACCATTAGGGGTATTAGTATTAGTGGTAAGAGGCAGGGAAAGTCTTCTTAGAAGAGGTGGTAATAGGTCTAAATCTTTAGGGCAAACAAAGATTTTAAGAGTCAGAAGTCAGGAGATGGAATATCCTTGGCATGAGGAACAATCAGTGCAAAGACACCAAGATGAGAAAAGGAGCATTATGCAAGACATAGTAAGTAGGGCAGTATGGTTTGACAGCAGAGTGTATGAAGAGAAGTAATGTTTTAAAATGCTGGGAAGAAACAAAGGGACAGTGTAACAAAGTACTTTAAATGCCAAGCTACAGAGTTTATATTTGATCTTGGAAGTAATAAGGATTCATTGGAGTTTATTAAATAACAAAAGGATAAACTCAGACCTGTACTTTGGAAAAATCATTTTGATAGCTGAGTCATCCTGTCAACAAGTACTTATTAAGCACTTACTCTGTGCAAGTAATGTATAAAGACAAAAAGAGAAAACATGGAAGAGACAACATGTGAACAACCATGTACATGCAAAATATACACATACATGAATATATATGTAGGTAAAGGTATCAGCACAGTGAAAGCAATAGCAGTGATAAAAATTGACAAAGCTCTTTTGAAGTAGGTAGGATTTGTGTGGAGCCTTGAATCAAGTAGCTGAATGGAAAATGAAGTAGAATATGGAGATATTTGAAATTGATATGCCAATTAGAAAGCCCAGGTCATTGTTGATGAAGGTCTTAACTAGGGTCTTGGTATTGTGAATGTGTGGGAGGAGATGTGTGTAAGAGATATCACAGAAAGGATTACTGTATTTGGTAATTAACTGTATATATGGGATGAGTGAAAGAGAATAGTTACAGAAGTCATTGATGTTGTATAGCTATATGAATTAGAAGGATAATGGTTTGCTTAATGGTAAAAAGGGAAGTATGAAAGAATAATGGATTTTGGGAGAAAGTTTTGAATATAATGAGTTTGATATTTCTATGAGGCATTTAGTTTTAAATATCCAATAGGCAGTTTGTGGAATGGGACTAGCAATAAAAAATGAGAATAGGGCTAGATAAATATATTTGGCAATCATCTTTATAGAGACAGCTAACTGGGGCATGATGAGATCAGGAAGTGAAATCATATAGAAAAATGAGTAGAGGATCTAGAGCAGAGACTTTTACTCTGAAGAATGGGGAAGAATCTGGAACATTTATAGGCAACAGGAAGAGTTTGGAGACTATAAAATGTGGGGAATGATCATTGGGTAATTTGTTGAAGAGAAGGAAGATAGAGGTGTTGATCTTAGATCAAACTACTTACTTTTTTTTTTAGGAAGAGAAGAGGGGTAAGGAAAAGGGACAAAAAATTGGAACTCAAAATTTTATAAAAAATGAATGCTACAATTTTAAGAAAGATATCTGAAAGGATGATGTCAGAAGGATATATGAGATGAGGAAGAAGGAAAAAAGAAGTTCTTGGCAACTGACTTCTTTTTAAGTGAAATATAAGGAAAGAACTTTGAGAAAATGGGGGAATTATATAGTATATTTGAAGAGGAGAGAGATTTGGAAGAGCCACTGTAGTGATTCAAATAGGAAAACAAATTAGGACAGAATAGAAGGATTAATTTAATGCACTCAGGGCCAAGTTGAGATTAGTTAGCAGTTGTTTGTAGTAGAACCAGTCAGAAAGATTATATGATCCCCTCTGGTTCTCTTTAGCAGCTCATGAGGAACATATTCTTTCCAGTGTTATATTGTACTCTCTTACTTCTATGAATTCATGCAGGCAGTCCACTATGCATGTGTAAGTGAAGACACTTTATTTTTACCTACAACCATGGATATTCTTTTCTCTTAAAATCCATGTCATGTGCAACCTCTTCCATGAAGCTGTCTATGACATGTCTGGATTAAAATTGCTTCTCTCTCTTAAAAGATTTTAAAAACATTTTGTTTGTATCTCTTTCCTTCCACTTATCACATTTAAGTCTTTCATTCTTATTTATGTATACTTCATATTCCTTACCACTTCCCCAATTAAATTAGAAAATCACAAAGGAAAAAGGCAGTTTGATTTTTCCATCACTTCATCCCCATTAGATTACTACAGTAGTTTATAAATAGGTAGTAGGTAGCTTAATAAATATTTACTGTTGAATTGTTTTGAAAACTTGATGTGCAGTTTGGGAGAAAAGCTGATTAGTATTTTTAAGACACTATTTAAAGTTTGGGATAGCTTTATTTAGATAGTTTATTTGGAGTTTAACGGGATTTTTTATTATTATTATTTATCCATTAACTCAAGGAGAGGCAGTATGTTTGACTGAAGATATAACTGATCTTGAACCCAAACCACCTGGATTTAAGTTCCATTTCAGTCATATGTTGGTTATGTGGCTCTGGACAAATCATTTAATATCTTAGTCCTCTAAACAATTCATTAAGACTTTAAGTTGTATAGAAGATATCAAATTGTACTAGTAGAGTCAGTTCCTTGTTTGTGAATTCCATATAATGATGAAATCATGCCCTCTAAACGCAAAAAAACCCAACAAGAGAGGTTTATTATGGGTCTGGAATCTTTTGTGTGTATTGATACTTCAAGTGGGGGTTATGCTAGATGAATGAATGATTCTAAGGGTGTTTTAGATCTGAACATCTAACAACTTTTCAAAATGGTATTTTTCCAATTATATATAAAGACAATTTTAGCATTTTTATAAAATTTTGAGTTCCAATTTTTTTGTTCCTTTTCCCTACCCCTTCTCTCTTCCTAAAAAAGTAAGTAGTTTGATATAAGCTCTAGATCTGTAATCTTGTAAAACATCTTTCCATATTATTATGACTCTACCATCTTAAAACACTTTATTCTAGATTCCAATCAGTTTTTAAAAAATTGCCATTACTTAATTCTTTATTTGTGTTAGTATTGTTATTGGGTCTCCTCTTCTAACTTGTTCTTTTAAAATGTCAGCCCTGGGAATTCCAAGCTCTCTAGATTTCCCCCACAAACAAAACAAAATTATGCCTTATAGGAATATAAACCCGTGAAAAACACATAAAACTTGGGGCAGAACAGGGATTCTATTGGGACAATCTGAGGCCATAAAGACTTTAGGATAAGAGTATACCTATTATAAAATTTAAACACCTCCAAGTTGGGTCTCCAGAAAAAGCAAGTAGAGAGGCTTGAGACTGTTTGAGTTTGGAAGAAGCCTCAGCATGAACCACAGGAACTCTTACCTCCTGGTTAGCCTGGGGAGGCAAGGGTCTGAGTCCAGGAAGGCTGAAGGAATATCTGCTAATTAGGAATGCCAGCTGCAGAGTACTTGGCCCTGGATAAGAAGGAACCAGCTATACCTGGTGAATGTAGAAGCAGTGGGACAGGGACTCTATTAGTTTCTGGCATTTATAAGAGGGAGGAGCTTTTGGTTTGGGGTTACAGGTGAGAGGGGAGAGCTAAAGTGTAGATAGAGGTACCATACCCCTACCCATAGGATTTGAGGTGCTTACGCTAATAGTTCATATTAAAGAAAAAAAAAAGGCAGAGAAGAAAGAACCCAACCATAGAAACTTCTATGGGAATAGGGAAGACCAGGGTTTAATGTTCAGAGGACAGTGAAGTAAAAAAAAAAAAAAAAGCCTCTCCTAACCCAAGAGACAAACATTAAATTGCCCAGAAAGAATCTATAGAGGAATGTAAAAAAGACTTTGAAAATTAAAACAATAGCCCAATTTTGTATTACTTCCATTATCTATCACAATTGTTTCAATAAATGGAGGAATAATTTAACATTTGTTTTTAAATACTGGGATGGTTATTTTTAACTGCAACATTTGTTAATCCTTTTAATAAACAATTAACAATATTTGTTATTTTTCCTTAATTTCTGTAGAATGCTTTTGTTTTTTATAAAACTATGTGTGACCTTGACAAATCATAGCACTAGTTGGGCTATCTTTATTCTACATTTTGTTGTGAGGGGAGGGGAGAAAGCCAGACTTCTTACCTCCTCATATTTCACAACTTTCTTAGAAAAGCTTCTTTACATATGATTTTACTATACACACGTACATACATATGTATATATTATACACACACATACATATTTTTCCTCTTCTTTTCTTCATTTCTTTGGTTCAAGGACTTTAGTTTGATCTCTTCCTCCAGTTCTGTGTAAAACAGTAATTTGGCCAGAAGAAAACAGGCTATTCTTTCCAGATTTTTAGAATTGCTTTCATTTTTTTTTTTTTTTTTTTTTTGGTATTATAAGGCTTTGCATCATATTGATGAGGTGCTTTTGAACAAATGCCATGCCAGCTCTATCATGCTAAACAATCTAAATTCCTGTTCTCAGAATGTCTCCCTGTATTAGACCAGCCTTTGCCCTTTGGCCATTTTTATACCAGTAAGATAGATAAGTTTTTTGCTCTCTAATATCCTTTTTGGTCAGTATCAATATAAGTCAATCCTTCAATATTATAGAACTTTTTTTACTATAGAACTAGGAAAAATCATTGTACCATCAGCAATGTTGACTTACAAACTACATCATACCAAAGGATTCTACATCATACCAAAGGATTCAAAGTGAGGAATAATATTACTACAAAGCAATGCATTGATCTGAGTTCCAATTTCTCCATCACTTCGCCTCCCCCATGCATTTCTATTATGTATTCCTATTGAAGAATCTAACTTTTTCATTTAAAAACCTGAAATAGTAGTAGCAGCAGTAGTAGTAGTAACAGCAGAGCAACAGTTGTAATAGTAGTAGAAGAAGAAGATACCACTGGGGAATGGGAATGGAATGGGAAGAGAGTGTATAATTCCTAAAAAATTGGATACTGAATTGAAGATTCAATTCAATTTTCCCATCTCTTTTTCTTTTTCCTTCATTCTAATCAATCCACATTCCCTTAAAGATTCAAAATACCAAAAATCTCAAAAGTTATATGATTATCCACTTTTCTTCTCACCTTCAAGGAAACAACATCTCTTCTCTTACCCTTTTATGTGATTTGGGTCATATTCACCAGTAGAGAAAATTCTATAACCAATAGAATATTGGCTACTATTGACAAATATTAAGTATGTATACCAACTTTGTAGTAGGATTTGTTATTATGATTTAGTGGTTTCTTAAGAACAACAATGAGCCACATGTGAATTATCATAATTTTTGATGTTGTAAGTATTGATTAGGTTAATTACGATGTTTAGGTCACCTAAAGAAAAAAATGATATCATTCCCTACCATCATGAGGCTATTTAGGGAAATAAAAAATGAGGTGATAATTATCAATTAAAAGTAGCCCAAACAGAAATATGGCACTGATACATTTATCAGGAAGAGCCAAAACAGAGAAAGAAAATTACAGACCAATCTCCCTAATTAGTACTAATATAAAAAAATTTAAATGAAATATTAATAAAGAGATTACAGCAACTTATCAGCAGGATAATACACTATGACCTACTGGGATTTATTCCAGGAATGCAGGGTGGTTCAATATCAGAAAAAACTATTACCATAGTCAACCATATCAACAACAAAGTCAGATAATAGCCATATAATAATATCAGTAGATGCCCAAAAAGCTTTTGGCAAAATACAGTCCCCATTCCTGTTGAAAATATTAAAGATCCAAGGGATAAAAGAACCTTTCCTTAAAATAATAAGCAGTATCTATCTAAAACCTATAGCAAGCATTATTTGTAAAGGAGAGAACCTGGGTGACATCCCAATGAAATCAGGGGTGAAATAAGGATTCCCCTTATTACCACTATTATTTAACATGTAATAAAATGTTGGCTTTAGCAATAAGAAAAAGATAAGACATTAAAAGAATTAGAATAGGCAATGAGTAAATAAAGCAATCACTCATTGCTGGCAATATGATGATATACTTAGGGAATCCTAGAAAATAATCCAAAAACTTACTCAAAAAAAATAACAGCTTTAGCAAAGTTGCAGAATATAAAATAAACCCAAACAAATCATCAGCATTTCTATATATTACTGGCAATGCCCATCAGCCAGAGATAGAGAAATTCCATTTAAAATTACTATAGATAAAATGAAATACTTGGGGGCCTACCTGCCAAGAAAAACCCAAGAACTATATGAACATAATTACAAACACTTCTCATACAAATAAAGTCAGGTCTAAACAAATGGAAAAATATCAATTGTTTTTGGATAGGCCAAACTAATATACTAAAAATGACTATTCTTCCTAAATTGGTCTACTTGTTCAGTTCAATACCAATCAAACTGCCAAATCATTATTTTATAAAACAAAAAAATAACAATATTCACCTGGAAGAACAAAAGATCAAGAATATTACGGGAATTAATGAAGAAAAAAATACAAAAGATGGTAGTTTGCAGTACCAAACCTAAAACTATATTATAAAGCAGCAGTCATCAAAACCATTTGATACTGGCTAAGAAATAGAGTGGTCCATTCGTGGAATATATTAAATACACATAGCTTAATCAAGTATTATAACAATTTAATATTTGATAAATGCCCAAACTCCAGTTTCTGGAATAACTCATTATGTGACAAAATTTGCTGGGAAAACTAGAAAATAATGTCAGAAATATGTCAGAAACCTACATCTTATACCCCATATCAAAATAAGGTCAAAGTAGATACATGATTTGGGTATAAAGCAGGATGCCATACACAAATTAAGAGAGCAAGGGATAATTTATCTATCAGATCTTTGGAGAAGTGAGGAATTTATGACCAAAGAAGAAGTAGAGAAAATTGTGAAAGGCAAAATGGACAACTTTGATTACATTAAATTAAATAGTTTTTGCACAAACAAAAGCAACAGAAACAAGATTAAAAGGAAAGTAGAATGCTGGGAAATTTTTTTTTTTTTTACAACCTGTGTTCTTGATAAAAGTCTCATTTCTAAAATATATAAAGAATTTTGTCAAATTTATAAGAATACAAATCATTCCCCAATTGATAAATGGTCATAGGATATGAACAGACAATTTTCAGATGACAAAATTAAAGCCATTTACAATCATATAAAATATCCTTGAAATCAATATTGATTAGAGAAATGTAAATTAAAATAACTCTGAGCTACCACCTTAAATCTTTTAGATTGGCTAAGATGACAGGAAAATACTATGATAAATGTGGTAAAACTGGGACACTAATGTATTGTTGATGGAGTTGTGAAATTATTCAACCATTCTGGAGAACTATCTGGAAGTATGCCCAAAGGGCTATAAAAAATGTGTATATCCTTTGTCCCAGCCATGTCACTATTGGATCTCCCAAGGAAATCATAAAGGAGGGAAAAAGACTCACATGTGCAAAAATGTTTATAGCAGCTCCTTTTGTGGTAACAAAGAAATGGAAAATGATGTCCATCAATTGGGGAATGATTGAATTAACTGTGGTACATGAAGATAATGGAATATTATTGTTCTAAAAATGATGAATGAGATGATTATAATAGAAAGGCCGGAAAAATTTACATGACCTGATGCTGAGCAAAACAAACAGAATCAGGAATACAGTTTACATGATAAGAGCAAGAATGTGCAATGACCAACTATGAAAAGCTTGCTTCTTCTAAGATGTTTAGTGATCTAGTATAATCTCAATAGACTTTGGACAGAAAATGCCATCTGCATCCAGAAAAAGAAATAAGGAGACTGAATGTAAATCAACACATGCTATGTTCATATCTTTTTTTTATCTCTCCCGTGGTTTTTCCCTTTTCCTTTGATTTTTTTCTGCCAACATCATTCATAAAACAATGTGTATTAAAAATAAATAAACTTACTACAATAAAAATAAAATAAATTCAAAAGACTGAAAAAAAGTGACCCAAGATATTGCCAAAGGAGGTATAGATGATAATAAAAAAAAGTACATTCTCTGTCACTAATTTTGAGACTTTGGATAAGTTATTTCTCCTTTCTGAGCCTCAGTTTTCCCAAATGAAAAATGAAGGGTTGGGATTATCAGATTAACTTTAAGATCTCTTAAAGGGAATTTGCCATGGATAGAGTGCTGTGCTTTGAGTTAGGAATATCTGAATTTAAATTCAGCCTCAGAGACTTCTTATTTGTGTAATTCTGGGTAAGTTATTTCATCTCTCTCTCCTCAGTATTCTCATCTATAAAAGGGGGAAAATAATAGTGCCTCTATGGCAACGTTGTTGTGAGAATAACGTGAAATAAATCTTGTAAAGTACTTTGCAAACCACTATATAAATGTCAGTTATTATTGTTTTTGTTTTTGTGGTCCCAGCTGCTACAGAAATTTAGAGAAATAATTGCTTAGTGTGTTCTAGAGGGATTAGAGGAGGCTTCAAAGAAGAGGAGAAACATGACATTATCTTTAAAAGCTGGACATAATTTACCATAGGTAAACAGAAAGAAATGGAGAGGATATTTTGGGAGAGAGAAATGGAATAAGCAAATAAACAGTTTGAGATTGTTCATTGAAAAGTTTAGGATTGTGATGGGTCCATTTGGCTACTATTAATACAAGGTTGAGGAGTGGGGCTAACACTGGGGAGCAGTGTTATTTAAATCCATGCTCTGGCCAGAGATCTTATCGTGGAGAGATGAAGACTTTTTCTCTAAATTGTTCTTTAGTCTTGAATAGAAAATAATTGATTTGAAGACTTAAAGAAACACAGTTTGCTTAGAGGAGGTAGGTATATGACAAAGTCACAATGTTATTCATAACACCAAGTACTATGTAACTAACCTGAAAAAAGTCTGTCGATGGATGGTAACTTACTGGAACCCAATGTATGAAGAAGGAGCTGCCATCAGCTGAATAATGTCCTTCAGGGGAAAAAGGCCTGGTCTATGATGCCTGCTGAAAATTGTGATAAATGACTCTACCCGAAGCAAGCCAATATTTACTTGGTAAAGCAAACCGTGACTGTATTACCTAGTGCAAGTATTTACAATGTAATGTATTGCTTTCAGAAATCACATGAGGGGAATTGGCAGCTGCTGCTTTTATGTCATTTCATTTCATTTCTTCTTTTTTCTTGCTTCTCTCCTCTTCCCTTCTCTTATTTTCATTTCTCTCTTCCCCTCTTTCCCACCTTCTTTTTCTCCTTTTATTCCTTCTTTTCCTTTCACTTCCCTTTCCTCTTTTCCCTTCCTCTTCTCTTTTTAAATTTTCTTCCTTCTTTTCACTTCTTTTTTTCTTTCTATTAATCAAACTCTGACAGTGTCAATTTGACCACAATCACAATAAAAGAAAAGTTCAGCCTTTAAAATTTTTACACTGTCTGTGCCTGTGAACACCACATGAGTGAACCAAAGAAGCTTTTTCTGATTCTTTTTAGGATCATGGGCTATCAAGCATCTGACAACAGAGATACTAGATCTTGTTGCAAACTTGGATATTCTTTATAAACATGCTCACAAATCTGCCATTTTTTTTGGACAGTGAGAAAATTTATCAGCAAGTGAAAGTTGCTTGGAGTGCACTTCGTGCTTCAAAACAGGCAGGCATGAGATAACAGCTTATTTCAATTAGGGAAAAAAGTCTGCTAAAAATTGGTTCAGAGTCATAGCAAAGATCCCATTTGATAACAGTTATTATAAGTAGGGATGATTAATAATGATTAAGACAATTACTTTTCTAAATTCTTCCCACATGGAGCTGTGCATTTGTTGGCTAAGGTGGTTGATATCAGATTATAGAAGATCTCACTACATTACCTTGCTTATTGCAAAAGGAAAATTCATGGAATAGAGAGTGTAAATGTTCTGGCAAGGAATAAGTTTTATCTGCTTATGTTAAAAAGAATAGGAAAGTTATCTGTATCCAAATAAACCTCATCTATTTTCCTTGGAAATGAAACAGAATTTTAACAATAGCTCTGAATGATGTTGATAAATGAACTCTTGATTGCCAATTTTTTCCCCTGCAATACAAAAAGTGCTACTGGCAACAAAAGAGTTTAGTTTAAATATACCTTAGATTTATCATGTCCTTAATAGAAACATCCAAGTATCATCCTCCCATGAATAAGATAATAACAATTGTTTTATTCTGGGATTTGAAAGAAGTAGAAGACATGAACTCTGGCCTGTAGATTAAGATTTTTTGATATTTTTGTATTATCTCAATTATTATTAATCACTTTGCATTTATATAGTACTTCACAATTTGCAATGTATTGTAACTTATTGTCTCTTCGATTCTTATAACAGCACTGTGAGGTAAGCGCTGTTATTATCACAATTTTACAAATGAAAAGAGTATTTAAGTCACTTGTCTAGAATCATATGGTAATGTCTGAGGCTGAATTTGAACTCAGTACTTTAATTCTAAGTACAACATTCTTTGTCTACTGAATCAACGAGTATCTCCTATTCAGGATCACAGTCTTATAGAACATAGGGGAAAGTAACTTTGGAATTTAGTAGTTTAACTTGAAGAACAAGTTTATTTCCCATTTTTGCTAAAGATTAATCATTCAAATTCTTCCTGATCATTTCTAATGAGTAGGTCACTATCATCTGAAATAATGCTGAAAATTTTATTACTGTAAGACTTTTCCATGACTTAAAAAATTTACTCTTGTGATGGTCACACACATAGACAATGGTAGTGAAAAAAAATCCTTATGACATCTGATTGATGATTTTGCATTCTAAAGCAACACACAGACTTACTTCCTCTTCTATAAATAGTCCTTAAACAATTTTAAGACTGCTATATATCAGATCTTCCACTAGTCTTTAATTCTTAAGGCTAAATATCCTCAATTCTAGGTATAATATTCTTCCAGAGTAAAACTCACATTTCTCACAATTGTGATGGCTTTCTTCTGGGCATCCTCTACTTTCCCAATACTGATGGAGAAATTTTGTAGGTGGTCTAGTATACAAAGTGCATGGTGGGATTATTATCTCCTAGAGTTTGAATGTATTGTGTCTGCTAATGTAACCTGCAATTACATTGAGCATATCAGATAAAGAACTGGCCTCATGATCAGGAATAGATGAGTTCAAATCTCATATCTGATACATCCTTTCTTTTAAATTATTTTTATTTACTTAAATATTTTCTGATTACATATAATTAAAAAAAAATTAGTTCCAAGTATTCTCCCTTCCTTCCAACTGTCTGTCATTCTCAACAAGGCAAGCAATTTAATATTGATTACATATATGAGGTCATGCAAAATTATACTTGTATTTTAGCCATGTTGCAAAAAACAAACAAAAAAAAAAAAGAAAAAAGTAATCTTCAATGTGAATGCAAGATTTGTCAGTTCTCTCTAAGAAAGTGGATAGCATTTTTCATCCCAGGTTCTGTAGAATTGACTTGGATCATTGCCTGGATTAAAGTAGGTAGGTGTTTTACAACTGATAATTCTTGTAATATTGCCACTCTCCATTTCCTGGATTTTGCTCACTTCACTTGAGTTCATGTAAGTCTTCTTAGGTTTTTCTGAAACCATTTTGTTTGTCCTTTTATACAACAGAATAGCATTTCATCACAATCATATGCTACAATCTGTTTAGTAATTCTTTAATTGATGAGAATCCCTTCAATTGGAAATTGCTACCACAAAAAGATCTGATTTAATATTTTTGTACAGATGGGTTTTTTTTCCTTTTTCTTTGATTACTTTGGAATACAGAACTGAATAGGGAATCTCCATTTTATTAGTAAGTTCATTTCAAATTATTGTAAGAATGTGACTTTCCCCATGTGAACCCAATCTCTATGTGAACCTAATTCCCATGTGAACCATGTGAACCTAACCGAGGTAGGACTCCCCCTATGAGAACTTGACCATTCCCTAACCCATAACAACAGGTGTTTTAGCTCTTACTCCCATGAGAACTTGACCATTTTTTAACCTATAAGATAGGCACGTACCACTTGTGTTTTTGCTCCAAATACGTGATTCCAGGAACTCGCCACTCCTTGGAACCGTTGCTGTTGATAAGGACTGGCCCCCTTGTCAATACAACATTTGACTAAAACCACCTGGAGCCCTAGTCGGTACATCCCTGTCTTACATGAGGTCTTCATTTGGCCCAAAGCCTTCTTTGTCCTGATTCCTATAAAAAGCGGGCAAAGCATTCTCCATTTTGGAGCTTCACCCATGGAGATATTCATCTGCCTGGGACCCATTTTTCCCGATCAAGTTGAAGGCTGCAGAATGGGGTTCCCAGCCACTCTAATGCCTCGAATCGGTGAAGTTTTATCTATCTCTTTCCTCTATCCTAATCATAATCCTCATCATTCTTTGTCTGTGTTATTTGCTGTATTAATTGTTATTGCAAGCAATCTATTCCGTGTATTGTATAATTAAATTTTACTTTCACTTTAATTGAGTCTGAGAGCATCATTTTGTAGGAGCGAATCTGAACCTTTCCCTAAAATCACAAAACAAGAACTAAAAGTGGAATTATTAGGTAAAATGGGATACACAATTTTATAGCTCTTTGGGCATAGTTCCAAATTGTTCTCTAGAATGGTTATTGTATCAGATCACAACTCCACCAACAGTGTATTAGTGTCCCTCCTTCCTACATTTGTCATTGTTCTTTTCTGTCACATTAGTCAATCAGATTGGTATGAAGAGGAATATCAGAGTTGTTTATAATTTGCATTTCTCTGATCAGTAGGGACTTAGAGAATTTCCTGTATGACTATTGATAGCTTTGACATTTCCTGAAAACTGCCTTTTCATATCATTTAACCATTTATCAATTGAGGAATGGCTCTTATTCTTTTCAAAATGAATTTAACTCCATTCTGTATATATTTGAGAAATACGCATTTATCAGAAATACTTCTGTAGTTCTAGGAAGCAAGACAGTACAGTAAGCAGTGAATTGTTGTAACTCTCCCATGTTCATTTCTGGGCAAACATAAAATAGCACTCTAAGACAGGTCCTAGAATAGCAGAAACAGTAAGAAGATGGGATGAAACAATTTTACCCAGCAAAACCTTGGAAGATTGTTAATATGAGTCAGTATCACTTGAGTAACAGGGGCAGAGTCCAGGAAAGGAAGCTTCTAAGTGGGCCAGCAGCAAGCCCCACCTCAACAAACCCGAGGAAATTCTGATGCCAACTATGATAGAACTGACAAATGCCAACACCAAGACACTTCATGTGTTGTAGAATAGCCAGGAGAGCTACAAGACAACAGCTCTGGAAACTAGCATATTGGTGTAGCCTTGGGGAAACAGGCATCCTTAAGTGCAAGACTTCAACATGCTTTGGGATAGATCTGGAGCCAGACTACTGTGTGCTTCAGCAAACTCCAAGGGAAACAGGTAGATGTCAACCCTGTGGACACCTAAACAAACAGGTAGCCACTAGCAAGCTTCAGCATAGCCTCAGGCAAACTAACCTCCAGAGGTTAGACTGACATATGCTTCACTATAGTCATGGGAAAACAGAGAAATTCTCCATCAAACCACAACATATGCCATATTATATCACTAGGATCCCAACTCAGTTCCAGGTAAGTTCCCATATCCATATATTCAGTAGCAGGTCTAACCATACACCACTCCATCCCCTCAATAAAGTACCAGATGGAAGGGTATCCCAGGGGCCTCAGGGCAACATCAGTGTAGCACCAAGTAAACAACCAAGGCCTGCAGCCACTGTCACAAGAAGCCTGATACAATACTCCTTCCACCCTGGAAGCAGAGTTCAAATTTAAAAAAAAAGGAAAAAGGCCAAAAGGTGAGCTAAAAACCAACAACAAATAAAGGATCTAATTACAGAGAATGGTTATGATGAAAGAGAAGAACAAGAGAGAAACCTGAAGAGGACAACAAGATCAAAACAACCTATGGGCAAATTTTTTTTAAATGTGAAGTAGTTTCAAGCTCAGAAAAAGCTCATAGAAAAACTAAAAAAGTAGCATAAAATCATATAAAAGGGAGAGAAGAAAAATTTGGAAAAGAAATGAGAGTGATACAAGACAATTATAAAAAAAGAGCTAACAGCTTAGAAAATTGCTTAAAAAATAGAATTGACCAAATGGAAGAGAAGATACAAAAATCCATCAAAGAAAACAACCCATTAAAGAATATAATTGGCCAAATTGGTGAGGGGCAAGTAAAAATGCTAACTGAGGCAGACCACACCTTACATGTTAGAAGTATAAGGTGATGTCTCTCAGAGATATTAAGAATCAATCAATCAATCAAACAAGAATAAATGGAAGAAAATATAAATTATGGGAAAAACAACTAATCTGGAAAAATACATACAAGATAGACAATATCAAAATCATTTGAATTTCTGTAAGCCATAATCAAAAGGAAGACCTGGACAATGTCTTTCAAGAAATTATCAGAAAAATCTGCCCTGATATCCTGAAACCAGAAAGAAAAAGTAGGCATTAAAAGAATTTACTGATTACCTCAGAAAAATGATCATCAAATAAAAACATTATAGCCAAATTAGAGAATTATGAGATCAAGGGAAAAAATAATTCAAGTCTCCAGAAAGAAACATTTCAAATATTGGGGTGCCACAATCAGGATTACAAAGGATTTAACAGCACAACATACATGGAAAGATGATACTATGATTCTTAAAGATTGTACCACTAGTAGTACAGCTAGAAGGAGCATACATATGAAGAAGGTATGAATATAAAATGAATTTAAGATTAAAGAATGAGAAAAAGAAGTACACTTAGTGCAGAAGGAAGAGAAAGATAGAACAGAGTAAATTTTTTCACATGAAGAGGCACAAAAAGATATTGCGATGGACAGGAAAACGGGAGGCGGCTGATAGACACTTGAACCTTATTGTCATCAGTATTAGCTCAAAAAATGAATAATACACAATCAGCTGTCAGTTTTACTAGACAGAAAAGAAGGATGGGAGGAGATTAAGGTAGTGTGGAGGAATTAACAGAGAAGAGAGCAAATTGGGGGAAGTTGTACTCAAAAACAAAACACTGTCAAAAAGGGAAAAGATGAAAGGAGAGAGAACAAACAGGTTGAAAAGTAGGAATGGAAATTGTGAATGGGAATGGAATGAAATATCCTATTTAGCAAAAAAAGGAAATGTATAGCAGAATGGATCAAAATAAGAATCTTACAATATACTGTTTACAAGAAACACACTTGAAGCAGGCACACACACATATACAGTAAAGATAAGGGGCTGGATCAGAATCTATTATACTTCAGCTTCTGCACCCAGCTTACTCATTTTTCTTATTCATTAATGTTTTATGTCATTCCCTCAAATTCATTTTAAACCCATATCCTTTTCATATGGATATTCTTTCTAGCTCTACTATTCATGGTATAATCTTTAAGAATCATAATATCATTTTCCAATGTATGTTGCTACTGTTAAGTCCTGTGTAATCCTCATTGTGGCTCCTTTCTTTCCCCCAAATTCCAGGGATAGCAATCCTGAACCACGCAGAGTAAAAGTTAAAAAATCAAACTAAGCTAAAGACATAAGGAAGAAGATTACATCTTGCTTAAAGGTAGCATAGACAATGAATATTATATCAGATCTAAGCTTATATGTACCAGTGGTATGTATCCAAATTCTTAAAGAACTTAAGTGAGTAATAGAAGAAAATAGACAACAAAAGTTACTAGAAGGAGATTTCAGATCTCTTTGAACTTGAAAAATCTAACCAAAAATAAGAAAGAAATAAAGGAGGTAAATAGAATTTTAGGAAAGTTAGATATGGCAGATCTTTGGAGAACACTGAATGGAAACAGAAAAGATTATACCTTTTTCTCAACAGAATATGGCATCTACACAAAATGTAATAATCGATTGTTTCTTTGACACACATTCTTTAGGATTAGGTTGTTAATATTACAATTGATTTTTATTTTACTTTTCACTGTCCTTTCTTCAATATAATTTTTTAATTGCATTTAATCTGAAAGAGATGTATTTAATATTATTATTTTTTTATATTTGATTTTAAGGTTTTTATGCATGGTCAATTTTGTGTGTATGTCAAATTGTAAATCTTGAAAAGCAAAGATAAGATTAATAAGATTGAAAGAAAAAGCAAAATAAAAAAAAGAGTCAAAAAAAACCTTTTGAGCTAATGAGTAAACCTAGTATCTGGTTTTATGGGGGAAAACAATAAAATAGATAAATCTTTGGTTGATTTGATTAAAAACAAAAAAGAAGAAACCAAATAGACAGTGTCAAAAACAAAAAGGGTGAAATTATCACTAACAAAGAAAAAATTAAACCAATCAAAAGGACATATTTTGCCAAATTAGGAAATTTATCGAGATAATTGACTATGTCAATAACAAAACTAACAGAAATATGACTTCCTCAATAGATGCTGGGAAAAAAAAAAAACTTTTGACAAAATAAAGTGCAAATTCCAATTAAAAAAGACTGGAGAGCTTAGAAATAAAGGGGGATGCCTTAATGTCTTAAAATGATAAGAAATATCTATCAAAAATTGAAAGCAAGAATCATCTGTAATGGGCACAAACTAGAAGTCTTCCCCAAAAGATCAGAAGTGAAACAAAGATGTCCATTATCACCACTGTTATTCAGTATATTACTAGAAATGTTAGCTTTAGCAATAAAAGAACAAAAATGAAGAAATTAGAATAGGCAATGAGGAAACAAAGCTATCACCATTTGCAGATAGCATGATGGTATACTTAGAGAATCTTAGAGTGTCAACTAAAAAGCTGCTTGAAATAATTAGTAACTTTAGCAACATTGCACCCCTGACATAAATCATTTATTTATAAAACTAACAAAACCCAGAAGGGAGAGATAAAAAAAATCCATTTAAAATAACTATATAACATAAGATTCTTAACAGTCTATCTACTAAGAAAAACTCAGGAATTATATGAACAAAATTACAAAATACTTTTCACCCAAATGAAAACTGATCTAAACAATTAGATAAATATTTGTTATTTATGGATAGGTGGAGCCAATATATTAAAAATGACACTTCTAACCAAACTAATTTACCTATTCAGTGCCAAATTATCAAATCGACCAAAAATCTATCCACTAGAGTTAGAAAAACAAAAGCAAAAACAAAAACAAAAGGTCAAGAGTATTAAGGGAATTAATGAAAAAAAAAAAAAAAGGTAGCCTTGCAATATCAGATCTCAAAGTATAGTGCCAATCAGTAATTATCAAAAGTCTCTGGTACTGACTAGGAAACAGAGTGGTGGATCACTGGAATAAAGTTGATACACAAGATGTAGTAATCACATAAACAACAGGACACAAACTAGGTATAGATAAATTTTTCACAGTTTGTACTAAGATAAG
Source organism: Antechinus flavipes (assembly GCF_016432865.1). Taxonomy (NCBI): domain Eukaryota; kingdom Metazoa; phylum Chordata; class Mammalia; order Dasyuromorphia; family Dasyuridae; genus Antechinus; species Antechinus flavipes. The sequence goes on along the minus strand of NC_067399.1, from coordinate 185,320,639 downwards.
GTCAAAATGTATGCATGGTTTAGACATAAATGGTGATACCATATGCAAATGAGAAAGCAAAGAATAGTCTACCTGTCAAATCTATTCATGACCAAATGAGAGAAAACATTATGAAATGCCAAAGAGATAATTTTTATTGTATCAAAAAAACCAAAAACATTTGTACAAATGAAAACAATGGAATCAAAATTAGAAATAAAGCTGTGAAAAAATCTTTACATTAACTGTCTCTGATAAAGGCCTCATTATCAAATATGTAGAGAACTAAGTAAAATTTTTTTAATTTATTTAAGTAAATACAAAATAAGAAAAAAATATAGAATAGAAAAAAGAAAAAGCAAAACAAACAGACAAAAAAAAATTGACATCCGCCCAATACAATGTTAGAAAGGATTCAAAATATATAATAGTACATTTCCATTTCATGAAAGCATAAGTAATTATAGAAGAAATTATATTCACGTGTCTCTCTTTTCCTTTCTTTCTTATAAGTTATTCTTTTGTTCTCTACTGTGCACTTTTTACTTTATTCTTTATCCTTCTTTTATTCCCTCCCCTCCACCCCCAGACTCCTCTAAGCAGGTCACAGTTAAGCACACACACAAAAATACATATGTATACACATATATAAATATATTTCATACAAACACATATAAATCTACATGCATCTATACACACATATACATATATATTTACACGTATGTAAACAAGCATTTAAGCAATACTAATATGGCTCTCATATATTGCAGATTTCTCTCTTGATTGAATCTTTAAGTTTGACTTTGTCTAAGATCAATAATTACTTGCCTTTGAGTAATTGATACTCCCCAATTAATACATAATCAAATAATATGAATAAATAGTTTTCAAATGAAATCAATTATTTATAAGTATATGAAGTATTCCAAATCACTTTTTACTAGAGAAATGAAAATTAAAACAATTCTGAGACACTACCTCACACCTTTCAGATTGTCTAGTAGGACAAAAAAAGAAAATGATAATCATTGGTGAGAATGTGGGAAAACTGATACGCTAACACACAGCTTAGATTTGTGAACTGATCCAACCATTTGATAGAGCAATTTAGAATAACCAAAATGGCAACCAAACTGTGCACACCCTATTAGGCAGCAATACCAGTACTAGCTCTGCATCCCAAAGAGATCATAAAAAGGGGGAAGGACCTATCTGTACAAAAATATTAATATCAGTCCTCTTAATGTTGGAATTATGTTTAGGATTATGGGATCATAAATATGAGAGTTGGAAGGGATCTGAGAAGTTATTCATTTAGTCCATCTTTGCAGACAAAAATATTGAAGTTCAGGGAATAAAAGTGACTTTCCTAAAAGTAGCAAAACATATATCAAACTTTTTATTACTTTCAAATGTTTCAATTTGAAAGAAGTTAAAGTCCAAAAAGACAATGTGCTCTCTGGTCAATATGTATTCCATTCATAAAAGTTATATTACTCTATTGATCAGACAATTAATTATTATTTGGATACATAACTTATTGATTTAATATGATGAATATAAATGGATAAATAAGGTTCAATTTTTGTTTAGGCTTAGTTTGATATTTACTTTTGCACTTGGCAGTACTTCTATACTTGGAGAGACCAATATTATGAATAGGAATCCTCTTTTCTTTTTCTTTAAGTTCCAAGAGGTCAAGGGAGAATTTAAATAGCCATTGATGCAAGGAACATGTTGTATACTCAGATTACTTAACCGCATGTGTTAGTTTGTGAGATAGAGATGTTGGGAAGAGAAAGAGAGATACACAGATAGACACATAGACACAGAGAAATAGAATCAATGATAGAAACAAAGAGACAGAGAGAAGAGATATAGACAAAGATACAAAGAGACAGTCAGACAGAGACAGAGATAGAGATGGAGAGACAGAAATGTATATGGTGGTGCCTGCAGTCTTATAGTGAAAAAACCATTGAATATGAATTTTGAAAGAGTATTTAGCCTGAAAGATATTTAGTTTGAACCTCAATTCTGGAACTGACTACACATAAGTGTATTTATATATACTTGGATAAGTTGCTCTATCTCTTTTATGCTTTAATTCTTTAGATTTAAGAAGACATTGCTATTTAGATTAAAGGGACATAATTTGTGGATGAAAGGACATAATTTGTAGATACTCTTTTCTCCATTATTTCTGTCCAGGGTTCAAAATATCCATCTGTAGTACCCTTCTTGATTCTTTCCTCTCCTTCATAACTTCTGTTTCATATTCATTTAGTTGCCAGCTCTTGACAATTTCAACTTCACATCTTCTCTTGTATCTCTCTACTTCCATTCACTCTTGCACTCACTACTCTTGTTCATCATCTCTCGTGTGGCTGGGGTAACATGATTTGCCTCAGTAATTTCAGTCTCTTTGACCTCTAATCTACTCTCTACTCTTAAACTTCTTAAACTGTGGGTCACAACTTCATGTAGGATCATACGACTGAATGTGGGGGCAGCAGTAAATTTGGCAACAGTAAAAGGTTTCTGAATGCACGATGACCAAAAAATTAAATAAAAATCAAATGTGTAATGAATCCAAGTTGTTTCTGGCAGCAATTGCCCTTGTTGCATTGTGCGATTTTACAGCACAAGTTCTGAATACACGTGTACTTTGTTGAAGCACATGCTTTCATGCCACGTAACACCAAAGAATACTTCTGGAAACAACTCAGCTTAGATATACACTATTATATATTTTGAATTTTGGCATTTTTGCTGTACATAAAAAGTTTTCTGTTCTTACACAAATATAATACTTTAATTAAGGAAAAAAAGGCAATATTTTCCTATTCTCATTCCTCACCCTGTAAGTATCAAATTAATATACCTTTGAATTGGATTGTGTTAGAATATTTTATTTTCAAAATTGCTATCTTCTTCTTTTACAAAAACATAAGTATTTAATTGCAGAAAGTAAAGATAAAAGCCCTTTAATAATACTTCTTTGCCAACAACATTATAGTGCATATAAACGTGATCACCATTTTAAATTAAATACAAACAAACGTAATTTCATAAACTAAACCCAGTATTTATTTGAGAAATTATTAGCATTATTTATTTATATTTTGGGGCAAAAATATTTTTGGTAATGGATAAATGACTAAATTTAGACAGGCTAAAAATACTGATGACAATTCATCAGTCTTTGCTATTGGGTTGCAGTACATCTAAATTGAGAAGAAAAAGAAAATATGTCAAAGCAATTGTGCAAAATAGATTTACTTTTACTAATGTTGATATTGTGGATAAACATTTTTGTTTAATTTGTAATGACGTTTTGGCTGCAGAGAACATCTTAATATCAAGCATGCAGATATATACCAAAGGAATATTTTGAAAGACTAACAAAGCTTCTAATAAAGACATGTTTTTAGAAATTTCTTACTGTTAATAAAAAAGCATGTTTTTTGTGTCTTACAGAACTTATTTGATTGCAAAAACTAAAAAGCCCATATATGATAGGAGAAGATCTCATGTTTGATAGCCTGCTGCTATTAAAATGTCAGAGAAAGTTTATGGGAAAAATTAAAGGGAGGAAATCCATAAAATCCCTTTATGAAATGATACTGTTTCCAAAAGAATTTCTGAAATCATTACTAATGACTAATCACTTTCAGCAGCTTATTGACAGTCTTAAGAGCAGCTTAAAGTTTGAAATTCAGTTAGAGGAAACAACTGATACTTCTAACATGGCACAGTTTCTGTAAGATATGTAAGATGAAGGAAGCATACATCAGGAATTATTGTTCTGTGACCCTTTGGAAATGCTCAAAAGAGGGGAAATATATTCTTAAAGTTATTAAAATTTTCATAAATTAAGGTTTACAATGGAATGATTGCATTGAAGTTTGTACAGATGTATTGGAACAATAGTAGTGAAAATATTGAATCTGTAGCAAAAATTAAAGCTAATGGCAATGAACATAGCATTTTTACTCACTGACTATTATCCATTGGTGGCACTTGTAGCCAAAAAAATTCCAGAATTCAATGTTATACTTTTTGATATTATCAAAATCTTTAATGTCATTAAAAGCCATTCCATTAACAGTCATTTAAAAAAAAATTTTGCAAAGACATGGACTCCAATTGTAAAAACTTATTACTATGTGGAGATGTAAGGTCATTCTGAAGAGGGCAATATTTAAACAAGATTATTGAAATTGAGAAATGAAGTTGTTATATTTTTTAACTGAGAAGAAATACAATTTTGTTAATTTTTTCATAATGACCTACCTACCAAAACTATTATTTGTTGGATATTTAAAAAAAAAACTCATTGATTTAAAAATGTTGCTTCAAGGAAAGAAAATGTAACATTTATGTTAAAAATGTTAATAGAAAATTTTACTAAAAAAGCAGGAAAAAAGAGGTGGAAATTGGTTCTTTAGAAATGTTTAAGTTACAGATTATTTTATGTTTTAACATAATCTTCCCAAAGATTTAATTGTAAGAGTTATTTTCTGAGAGAGTTTCAGAAAGACTTCCCATTTTGATTCTAAAATACTAAGTTGGGTTCATAAATCACATTCAATTGAACATAAAAAATTTCAGTCATCTGTCATTAAAAGTTCTAGAAGAATTTGCTGAGTTATCAAGTGACATAGGTTTAAACTTGAGTTTCATAAAAAAATCATGAAATACATTTTGGCTTGGGAATAAGACAGAATTTCCAACAATTTCTTAAATTTACTTATATGATTTTATGCTATATATTTATGAAATGTGTCATTCTCAGCATTAATTACCACAAAATCAAAATATTGATCAACTTTGAAAAATATTAAAGATGTTTTACTTTATCATATTAAATATTCTGTCAAAATTTATTTCTTTTATGTAAAAATAAATAGTATATCCATTTTATAATGATACAAATTTGCTTTCATCTTTAATGAATGGTAAAATTATATATATATATCAAAGAACTATAATAATAAATATCTTCATCATTTATTATCACTAAATGTTTGATTATAGAGCTATTTTGTAAACTCACATGTGAGAAGTCACATAAAAATTTCTCAGTTGAAAAGAGTTTGTGAGTAGAAAAAGTTTAAGAAGCTCTTCTACATTTCCAAAAGCAGATAGATCTATTCGTGTTTCTGCTTGGTTTAGAAAGCTACAGTAACAACCTGTTGCCTAAGGAATAAAATATAAAATCATCTTTGACATTCAAAGACCTTCATAAGAAATATTTAAAGCTAATCCTATGTTATTCCTTTTAAGCATTACTCTCCTGCAAAGGAAGCTTATTTTAGTCACAATCTACTTGTATTTTCCTTCTTCTCATTTTCATCTGAGAATAAAAATTCCCCTCAAATTTCAACTCATGTCACATCCTAGAAGACTTTTCTGATCATCTCCTGTTGTTAGTGGCTATTTTATTAAGTCTGTGTACTTAACAAATGATCATTGAGTTGAACTGAGATATTTGTAATTCAAGATTATCATAGAGATATCAGTTTTAAAATTGGTGCTTAATATACTTTAGACTTTTTTGTCAGTTATTACTGGTTCAATAATTTGTCTACAGCTTTAGACCACCAAAGATAACTTAATAAGAGTTTATCAAGGATCTACTGTTCATACAGCTCTATGCTAAGCCTTGATGGAGATGTGTCATTTTGTTAAAATAGTTCCTGTCTTCAGCACAAAGGAGTATAACATATAATGCAATTCATTATGAAAGTTGCAAAACAAATTGCAATGAAATATTCATTGTTTGTATACAATGTTTGTATTTAGCTAAATAATAATATTTGTAGAAAGAGAAATTGGAATTTGTTCTACTTTCCCTACATATTTCCTGACATTGTTTCTGGGGTCTCAGAATTCTTGTTATGGACTATGAAATCTAAACATGAAGTTACTAGTCTTTTGTGCACAAAATAAGGACGAGAGCACTTAATGTACAACTCAATTCAGCATTAAAGATATATTATGTGCCAGACACTGGGCATACAAGATTTAAAAAAAAAAAAAAGTGTTGCTGCCATTGTGGAGCTCACATTCCATTGTGGAAAGAAGAAGAGATAAATGGTTATACAAATACATGAATCCAGAATATTTACAAAAATCATCTTGATTAAAATATGGAATATATGAAGGAGTTCTTAATATGAGAGAAATTTGGGAAGTTAGATTGTACAAAATAGATGGATAATTTGAATGACAGAAGAGTTTCTTTTTGATTCTAGGAATATAATTTTGTAGCATTTTTGTGAATGAATTGAGGAGCAAATTAAGGGTGGGGAACCAAGGAATTAATAAATGTATGTGACTGGGGGCAGATAGATATTAATAAATAAAAAGGGAGCACTAGAAGATGTCAGGGAAGAGTTCTCAGACTCATCCGTGTTACCTCTTTGCATGCAATATATTGCAAATAAATCCAGATATCTAGGGCTGGTTTGAAATGACAAAAATCCATTGAACCTATTTGATGACAAAGCATTAAGTCAGAGACTGAAATAAATGATGAAAAAGATTCTAATAACCCATTTAATCATTAATATTTGAACAGCTCAAGATGACTTTGGGGATTTCTCCATGAGTATTGTTTTGGTAATTGAAAATTTTATATATGGACCTATGAAATCTATGTCAAGAAGACATATGCTGGAGTTATTGTATAAGCAGAACATAGTCTCATGATACTATTATTTGTTAGTAGATTAATTTAATTCCTTGTTATGATGGTACCTATTTGTTTTAAATCAACCATTTTCTGTCAGGACATAAATTCGGTGTCAATATTTCTATATTCAAATCAACATGTAATTTTATGATCTGCATATGTTGGATTTAATGAAGACATTCTCTGATTAGAGGTCACATAGATTGTATTTATAAAAATATCAAAAAAGTTTATTTTAAGCCAACTTTAGCATTACTAACATAAAATGTCAGCAATAAGCCTATAGTCTAATGTTAATAAATTTTCATTGCAGATGTTCTTTCATTTTGACATTCATTATACACAAAGTCATAATATCACTAGAAGTCACCTAATTCACAGTCTTTTTATAAATAAGGAAACTTATTTCCCTCTCCTCCAGTTTTTTCTGTTTTTCTTTGCTAGTTTGTCTTTGATTATTAGACAGAATGAGCAAGAAACTGAAGAGGACTTTAACCCTTGACAGCTTCTATACAGATAGAGAGCAGACTCTAAATCTGGAGGAGACTAAAAACAGACAGTCTCCAGGTGAATCCCCAAAGGAGGAAATCATCTGTTCCTCAGCACAGATGAATCTCATGGAGGAACTATATGCATAGTGACTTGCATATGGTGACAAAGCTCATAAATATCAAAGTTGATATCTGAACCCAAGTTTTCTGACTGGAGGTCCTATGCCCAACCAACAGGATCATGCTCTCTTTAATTATGTCATAATTTGGCTTCTTTATAATATTTGATTTTTATAAATTTTTTGTTCTCAATTCAATCATGATTTTTAAACACCTTGGGCATGTGGGAGAAGGCAATAAAAGCAAAAATAGAGAAAAGGTAATTAGAGGGTTTTCAGGGTCTTTTACTAGGGAGTATGAAAGGTGATATATGAATGAGGAATTAGAGGCTTTTCATAATTATGGATAAAACATGACAAGGAAAAAATGGAAGGAAACAGGAATTTAGTGCCTATTGTGTGCTATGGACTGTACTGGGCATTTTAGAAAAAATATCTCTCTTGATCTTCACACAACTCTGTGGAGTAAGTCCTACCATTATCCCAATTTTATATCTGGGAACATGAAGCAGACAGAGGGTAAGTGGCTTGCTCAGGGTCACATAACTACAAGAGGCTGAGGCAAAATTTGAATTTATATCTTTATCTCCAAAGGTCCAATGTTCTATCCACTATGCTGCCTAACTGCCTAAGACTCTTTAAGTCTACATAACTGAGCAAGATTTTTTTCTGTGGGAACTTCTGGTTAAGATGGCGGAGAGGAGGCACACAGCTGTGTAAGCTCTGCGCTTTCTCTCACTATCCATTTCATTACAAGCCTCTGAATTAATGCTTGACTGAAAAAAAAAAAACCCACAAATAGTTACCAAGAGAAGCCATCCTTGAGATTCGCCAAGAAAGGTCTGTCTTTACTGGAGGGCTGGGATGGTTTTAGATCAGGCGCAGGCCGAGGGCAGCGGCAGTGAGAGCACGGGAGCAGACTGGAGAGGGGGTGGGGAGTGATCGCCGCTGTCTCTGCGGGGAGAGCTTCACTACAGGATTAGATACTTTGCTCCGGCAGCAAGTCAGCAGCCCAGCAGAGAAGCTAAAAACACGGGGGGTGAAGAATACAACCCCAAACAGCTGGAGTCTCTCGGGACCTGGCAGCCCCCCCTCTCCCCCCCCACAGTAACTCAGCACGCTCTGGGATCTCAGGGCACAGGCGCAGCACAGTCAGGCTAGTGCCTCACTGCTGCCCCCCGCAGTCTGGAGAGGAAGCTCGGTAACAACACCCAGCCCCTCCCCCAAAGAAAGACTCCAGTTTTTTCTGTTTTTCTTTGCTAGTTTGTCTTTGATTATTAGACAGAATGAGCAAGAAACTGAAGAGGACTTTAACCCTTGACAGCTTCTACACAGATAGAGAGCAGACTCTAAATCTGGAGGAGACTAAAAACAGACAGTCTCCAGGTGAATCCCCAAAGGAGGAAATCATCTGTTCCTCAGCACAGATGAATCTCATGGAGGAACTATATGCATAGTGACTTGCATATGGTGACAAAGCTCATAAATATCAAAGTTGATATCTGAACCCAAGTTTTCTGACTGGAGGTCCTATGCCCAACCAACAGGATCATGCTCTCTTTAATTATGTCATAATTTGGCTTCTTTATAATATTTGATTTTTATAAATTTTTTGTTCTCAATTAAATCATGATTTTTAAACACCTTGGGCATGTGGGAGAAGGCAATAAAAGCAAAAATAGAGAAAAGGTAATTAGAGGGTTTTCAGGGTCTTTTACTAGGGAGTATGAAAGGTGATATATGAATGAGGAATTAGAGGCTTTTCATAATTATGGATAAAACATGACAAGGAAAAAATGGAAGGAAACAGGAATTTAGTGCCTATTGTGTGCTATGGACTGTACTGGGCATTTTAGAAAAAATATCTCTCTTGATCTTCACACAACTCTGTGGAGTAAGTCCTACCATTATCCCAATTTTATATCTGGGAACATGAAGCAGACAGAGGGTAAGTGGCTTGCTCAGGGTCACATAACTACAAGAGGCTGAGGCAAAATTTGAATTTATATCTTTATCTCCAAAGGTCCAATGTTCTATCCACTATGCTGCCTAACTGCCTAAGACTCTTTAAGTCTACATAACTGAGCAAGATTTTTTTCTGTGGGAACTTCTGGTTAAGATGGCGGAGAGGAGGCACACAGCTGTGTAAGCTCCGCGCTTTCTCTCACTATCCATTTCATTACAAGCCTCTGAATTAATGCTTGACTGAAAAAAAAAAACCCACAAATAGTTACCAAGAGAAGCCATCCTTGAGATTCGCCAAGAAAGGTCTGTCTTTACTGGAGGGCTGGGACGGTTTTAGATCAGGCGCAGGCCGAGGGCAGCGGCAGTGAGAGCACGGGAGCAGACTGGAGAGGGGGTGGGGAGTGATCGCAGCTGTCTCTGCGGGGAGAGCTTCACTACAGGATTAGATACTTTGCTCCGGCAGCAAGTCAGCAGCCCAGCAGAGAAGCTAAAAACACGGGGGGTGAAGAATACAACCCCAAACAGCTGGAGTCTCTCGGGACCTGGCAGCCCCCCCTCTCCCCCCCCACAGTAACTCAGCACGCTCTGGGATCTCAGGGCACAGGCGCAGCACAGTCAGGCTAGTGCCTCACTGCTGCCCCCCGCAGTCTGGAGAGGAAGCTCGGTAACAACACCCAGCCCCTCCCCCAAAGAAAGACTCCAGTTTTTTCTGTTTTTCTTTGCTAGTTTGTCTTTGATTATTAGACAGAATGAGCAAGAAACTGAAGAGGACTTTAACCCTTGACAGCTTCTACACAGATAGAGAGCAGACTCTAAATCCTGAGGAGACTAAAAACAGACAGTCTCCAGGTGAATGCCCAAAGGAGGAGATCATCTGTTCCTCAGCACAGATGAATCTCATGGAGGAAATTAAAAAGGCTCTCACAAGGGAGCTAGAAGAAAAATGGGAAAAGGAGAGGGAGGCTTGGCAAAAGGAGAGGGAAGCTTGGGAAAAGGAGAGGGAGGCTTGGCAAAAGGAGAGGGAAGCTTGGGAAAAGGAGAGGGAGGCTTGGCAAAAGGAGAGGGAAGCTTGGGAAAAGGAGAGGGAGGCTTGGCAAAAGAGCCTGGAGAAGTCAGTTAAAGAGAGAGTGGATAAAGAAGTAAAATCCTTGAAAAATAGGATTGGTGAACTGGAAAACAAAATTGGCGAAATGGAAAAAAATTCCACAGAACAAAAGAACTCAATGGGACAATTAGAAAAAGATTTTTAAAAAGTGAGTGAAGAAAATACTTCACTGAAAATCAGAATTGAACAATTGGAATTGAATGACTCGAGGAGACAAGAAGAATCAGTCAAGCAAATCCAAAAAAATCAAACAATGGAAAAGAATGTGAAATACCTTCTGGGGAAGACAACAGACCTGGAAAATAGATCCAGGAGAGACAATCTGAGAATCACTGGACTCCCAGAAAAGAATGATGAAAAAAAGAGCTTGGACACTATTTTCCAGGAAATTATCAAAGAGAACTGCCCAGAAGTCATAGGAACAGAGGAAAAAATAAACATTGAAAGGATTCATCGATCACCCACTGAAAGGGATCCTAAAATCAAAACACCAAGGAATATAGTGGCCAAATGCCAGAACCCTCAGATGAAGGAAAAAATATTGCAAGCGGCTAGAAAAACCCAATTCAAGTATCAAGGAGCCACAATAAGGATCACCCAGGATCTGGCAGCATCCACATTAAAAGATCGAAGGGCCTGGAATATGATATTCCGAAAGGCTAAGGAACTTGGTATGCAACCAAAAATAACTTACCCAGCGAGAATGAACATCTTTTTCCAGGGAAGAAGATGGACATTCAACGAAGTAAGCGAATTTCATCTATTTCTGATGAAAAAGCCAGAACTTAACAAAAAGTTTGATCTACAAATATAGAACTCAAGAGAAATCTAAAAAGGTAAAGATTAATCTTGGGAACTATATTTCAGACTATATAGATGTATAAAGAATACATGTATACCTTGTTCTAGAAATTGATGTGGAAAGGACATTGTACCAGAAAAAGGGTAAAGTGGGGGTACTATATCTCATGAAGAGGTATAGGAAACCTATTATATCTGAGAGAAAGAATGGAGGGGGATGAATATAGTGGGTATCTTATTGCCTTCAGAATTGGCTTTAAGTGCAAAATCTTAAGACATATTCAATCTATGGTGAAACTTCTCCCACCTCATTGAAAAGTGAGAAGGGAAAAGTGAAAAGGGAAGGAATAAGCTAAGAGGAAGGGAATACGGAAACTGGGAGGGAAAGGGGTAAGATAGGAGGAGGAACTCTAAGGCAGGGGGAGGGATACTAAAAAGGGAAGGCTGTGAGAAGCAAGTGGTGCTCACAAGCTTAATACTGGAAAGGGGGGAAAGGGGAAAGAAGGGAGAAAAGCATAAACCGGGGTTAACAAGATGGCAAGTAATACAGAATTGGTCATTCTAACCATAAATGTGAATGGGGTAAACTCCCCCATAAAGAGGAAGCGGTTAGCAGAATGGATTAAAAGCCAGAATCCTACAATATGTTGTTTACAGGAAACACACCTGAAGCGGGGAGATACATGCAGGTTAAAGGTAAAAGGTTGGAGCAAAATCTACTATGCTTCAGGTGAAGTCAAAAAAGCAGGGGTAGCCATCCTGATCTCAGATCAAGCTAAAGCAAAAATTGACCTAATTAAAAGAGATAAGGAAGGACACTATATCTTGCTAAAGGGTAGCATGGATAATGAAGCACTATCTATATTAAATATATATGCACCAAGTGGGGTAGCATCTAAATTCTTAAAAGAGAAATTAAGAGAGCTGCAAGAAGAAATAGACAGTAAAACTATAATAGTGGGAGATCTTAACCTTGCACTCTCAGAATTAGATAAATCAAACCACAAAATAAATAAGAAAGAAGTCAAAGAGGTAAATAGAATACTAGAAAAGTTAGATAGGATAGATCTCTGGAGAAAATGTAATGAAGACAGAAAGGAATACACTTTCTTTTCAGCAGTTCATGGAACCTATACAAAAATTGACCATATATTAGGACATAAAAACCTCAAACTCAAATGTAGTAAGGCAGAAATAGTAAATGCATCCTTTTCAGACCACGATGCAATGAAAATTACATTCAACAAAAAAGCAGGGGGAAGTAGACCAAAAAATAATTGGAAACTAAATAATCTCATACTAAAGAATGATTGGGTGAAACAGCAAATCATAGACATAATTAATAACTTCACCCAAGAAAATGATAATAATGAGACATCATACCAAAATGTATGGGATGCAGCCAAAGCGGTAATAAGGGGAAATTTCTTATCTCTAGAGGCCTATTTGTATAAAATAGAGAAAGAGAAGGTCAATGAATTGGGTTTGCAACTAAAAATACTAGAAAAGGAACAAATTAAAAACCCCCAGTCAAACACTAAACTTGAAATTCTAAAAATAAAAGGTGAGATCAATAAAATTGAAAGTAAAAAACTATTGAATTGATTAATAAAACTAAGAGTTGGTTCTATGAAAAAACCAACAAAATAGACAAACCCTTAGTAAATCTGATTAAAAAAAGGAAAGAGGAAAATCAAATTGTTAGTCTTAAAAATGAAAAGGGAGAACTCGCCACTAACGAAGAGGAAATTAGAGCAATAATTAGGAGTTACTTTGCCCAACTTTATGCCAATAAATTCGACAACTTAAATGAAATAGAAAAATACCTCCAAAAATATAGCTTGCCCAAACTAACAGAGGAAGAAGTAAATATCCTAAACAGTCCCATCTCAGAAAAAGAAATAGAACAAACTATCAATCAACTCCCTAAGAAAAAATCCCCAGGACCAGATGGATTTACATGTGAATTCTACCAAACATTTAAAGAACAATTAACTCCAATGCTAAATAAACTATTTGAAAAAATAGGGATTGAAGGAGTCCTACCAAACTCCTTTTATGACACAGACATGGTACTGATACCTAAACCAGGTAGGCTGAAAACAGAGAAAGAAAATTATAGACCAATCTCCCTAATGAATATTGATGCTAAAATCTTAAATAAAATATTAGCAAAAAGATTACAGAAAATCATCACCAGGATAATACACTATGACCAAGTAGGATTTATACCAGGAATGCAGGGCTGGTTCAATATTAGGAAAACTATTAGCATAATTGACTATATCAATAACCAAACAAACAAAAACCATATGATCATCTCAATAGATGCAGAAAAAGCATTTGATAAAATTCAACATCCATTCCTAATAAAAACACTTGAGAGCATAGGAATAAATGGACTTTTCCTTAAAATAGTCAGGAGCATATATTTAAAACCATCAGTAAGCATCATATGCAATGGGGAAAAACTGGAACCTTTCCCAGTAAGATCTGGAGTGAAGCAAGGTTGCCCACTATCACCATTATTATTTAATATCGTATTAGAAACACTAGCCTCGGCAATAAGAGTCGAGAAAGAAATTAAAGGAATTAGAGTAGGCAATGAGGAAACCAAACTATCACTCTTTGCAGATGATATGATGGTATACCTAGAGAACCCCAGAGATTCTACTAAAAAGCTATTGGAAATAATTCATAATTTTAGCAAAGTAGCTGGCTACAAAATAAATCCCCATAAATCCTCAGCATTTTTATACATCACCAACAAAACCCAACAGCAAGAGATACAAAGAGAAATTCCATTCAGAATAACTGTTGATACCATAAAATATTTGGGAATCTATCTACCAAAGGAAAGTCAGGAATTATATGAGCAAAATTATAAAAAAGTCTCCACACAAATAAAGTCATACTTAAATAATTGGAAAAATATTAAGTGCTCTTGGATCGGCCGAGCGAACATAATAAAGATGACAATATTCCCTAAACTAATCTATTTATTTGGTGCTATACCAATCAGACTTCCAAGAAAATATTTTAATGATCTAGAAAAAATAACAACAAAATTCATATGGAACAATAAAAAGTCGAGAATCTCAAGGGAATTAATGAAAAAAAAAATCAAATGAAGGTGGCCTAGCTGTACTTGATCTAATGTTATATTATAAAGCAGCAGTCACCAAAACTGTTTGGTATTGGCTAAGAAATAGATTAGTGGATCAGTGGAAAAGGTTAGGTTCACAAGACAGAATAGTCAACTATAGCAATCTAGTGTTTGACAAACCCAAAGCCCCTAATTTCTGGGAAAAGAATTCATTATTTGATAAAAACTGCTGGGATAATTGGAAATTAGTATGGCAGAAATTAGGCATGGACCCACACTTAACACCATATACCAAGATAAGATCAAAATGGGTCCAATGACCTAGGCATAAAAAACGAGATTATAAATAAATTAGAGGAACATAGAATAGTTTATCTCTCAGACTTGTGGAGGAGAAAGAAATTTGTGACCAAAGATGAACTAGAGACCATTACTGATCACAAAATAGAAAATTTTGATTACATCAAATTAAAAAGCCTTTGTACAAACAAAACTAATGCAAACAAGATTAGAAGGGAAGCAACAAACTGGGAAAACATTTTCACAGTTAAAGGTTCTGATAAAGGCCTCATTTCCAAAATATATAGAGAACTGACTCAAATTTATAAGAAATCAAGCCATTCTCCAATTGATAAATGGTCAAAGGATATGAACAGACAATTTTCAGAGGATGAAATTGAAACTATTACCACTCATATGAAAGAGTGTTCCAAATCATTATTGATCAGAGAAATGCAAATTAAGACAACTCTGAGATACCATTACACACCTGTCAGATTGGCTAAGATGACAGGAAAAAATAATGATGAATGTTGGAGGGGATGCGGGAAAACTGGGACACTAATGCATTGTTGGTGGAGTTGTGAACGAATCCAACCATTCTGGAGAGCAATCTGGAATTATGCCCCCAAAATTATCAAATTGTGCATACCCTTTGATCCAGCAGTGTTTCTATTGGGCTTATATCCCAAAGAAATACTAAAGAAGGGAAAGGGACCTGTATGTGCCAAAATGTTTGTAGCAGCCCTATTTGTAGTGGCTAGAAACTGGAAAATGAATGGATGCCCATCAATTGGAGAATGGCTGGGTAAATTGTGGTATATGAATGTTGGAATATTATTGTTCTGTAAGAAATGACCAGCAGGATGAATACAGAGAGGACTGGCGAGACTTACATGAACTGATGCTAAGTGAAATGAGCAGAACCAGGAGATCATTATACACTTCGACAACGATATTGTATGAGGACATATTTTGATGGAAGTGGATTTCTTTGACAAAGAGACCTAACCGAGTTTCAATTGATAAATGATGGACAAAAGCAGCTACACCCAAAGAATGAACACTGGGAAACGAATGTGACCTATCTGCATTTTTGTTTTTTTTTCCCGGGTTATTTATACCTTCTGAATCCAATTCTCCCTATGCAACAAGAGAACTGTTCAGTTCTGCAAACATATATTGTATCTAGGATATACTGCAACATATCCAACATATAAAGGACTGCTTGCCATCTAGGGGAGGGGGTGGAGGGAGGGAGGGGAAAAAATCGGAAAAGAAACGAGTGCAAGGGATAATGTTGTCAATATAAAGTAATCATTAAATAAAAATTTAGAAAAAAAAAGATTTTTTTCTGTGCAATTCTTATTTGAATTATTTATGTATTTGCTAAAGTACAAATAATTAAACTCATCTGAGAATGCTCAGATGAGCAGTCTTATTGCTGACCCAGCACTACATACTAATGAAAGACTAATGAGAAATATTGTGATATAAACAACAGAATTCTGACCTTTGAATCAGAAAAATTTAGTTTGATTCTCTTCTCTGATACTCTGTGGTTTTGTGCAAATTAATTAATTTTTTTTTCTGAACTCAGTTTCCCTATCTATAAAACGAGAGGATGGACACAGTGATTGCTAAACTTCTTCCAGCTTTACAGCTAAGAGTATATGAACATCTATGATTAAATTTCAAGCAAAATGAATTAAGATTAGATTTGAAGAATAGTTTGTTTACTAAAATGATTTTTGAAAACTAGAATAGAAAGGACAATATTTTTTAGTTGAAAGACTACTGAGATTGAACTTTATATGTATTATCTATATGACTCAGCTTTAAATTATGTAACTTCTTTGAATATGTGCTTTCCCCACTGTTTAGCATATTTTATTAATGTTTGCATGGAATTATTGTAAGACAAGTATTACCCAAATCACTTAAGCAATAACAACATTTTAGTAATAAAGACTTAAAGGTGGAGAACAAGATATTTTCATCCTCATGACTCTCTTATCTCTCTAAAACCAGAATCAAATACTTAAGAGATAAAAGTACTTCTAGCTGACTCCATAATCTTAGATTCTAAAAACCCTAATACTATAAAAGTAAATTAATAGTAGAAAAGATTAGTCCTCAATCCCTAATATATTCACTTATCATCATTTCACAGTACTCTCAGAAGCCTCTTGTGGCAGAGACTTTGCTTGGTGAAATATGTATGATGGATATATACATTCATTTTTTGGAAGGGGATTGAGGGAGCTTTGATATCCAGCCACAAAGACAACCACAATCAAAGAGGAATGAGTCAGAAAATGAGCAATGGGAATACAATGGTCAAAGAAGACTAAAATTAACAATGATTTGAGGAAGAATTAAAATAATGACCTTGAGCTTAAACAGATATTAATAATAGAAGAGAATGTGGCCTAAAGATCATTTAGATGAATTTGAGTACATATGAATAAATATTTTAAAACAAAGAAAAAGGAATAAACACCTACTGAGACAAAAGATCTTGTGACTTTCCAGGAAAGCATGGAACTATAGCAGAATGTTCCTAAGTAGTTTAAAGGAAAACAATAGAAATTGTGAAAATTGAATTGATGTCAAAAATAATTGAGAAAATACGAAAAAAAAAAAAAGAATCAACAGTGGCTTTGTGCAAATTATCTTTATTTCCCAAAAGAATGCATGTGTAATTTTTGTACAATTATACAGAAGTGAAAGACAATCTGGAAGAAGAGAAGCAAAAACCAAGCATATTAAAAGAAGGCATGATTGTCATACAAACAAAATATATTAATCTTGAAGATAAAATACAGAGAGAAAAGTAAAGACTTGGAGGTTTCATAGAACATGCTAAGTTAAAAACCCAAAAAAACCAACAACCAACCCCCTCCCCCCAAAAAAAAATACATACTTACTTAAGGAATAGTTTAAGGAAATTAGCCAGAACTTCTGAACATAGAAAACAACTTGTTCACACACACCCTCACACCCACACCCACATTCGTTCTTTGCAGGTAACAAATGAAATTATGCTACAAACTACAAGACATAGTGATTAAATGTAATAATTCCACCGATAAATCACAAATTCTATAAGAATGAAAACTTTAAAGATGAAGGAAAAACAATTTCTATTAACAGAAATGTATTTTGTACACATAAGAAGCCAGTAACAGTGTGTGAAGAGCAAAGAAGCTCAAAATACACTCCAAAGCAAATGAACCTGAAAACATTAGCCTAATGATTACTAAATATAATGAATGTTTAATTAAAAATGCATTTTAAGCATTCATACAAGGAAAACTAGATCTGAAAACGGTGTTTTTCAAATACCTCAGAAAATAGAAATATAAAAAGGTAACCAAATATACCCAGAAAAAGACAACAAAAATAAAATAGCATTATAAACACTGCTGAGATTTTATTTCTCAAAAGTATGCAGAGAAAGAATGAGAGTGGAATTGAAAAAGAAATGATTAAGAAACTGGCCTGAAATATCTTAATGCCCCAGGTATAGGTAAATCAATTATTATTAATGTGAATTATAATAGAAAGCATCTTCTAGCTCTCCCTTGGGAGAGAGGAAAAAGAAGCTCTATGGGGAAACGTGATACCATTTAACCAAGTAAAATGCTAAAAATGAAGAGAAAATATTTCAGAAAGTTTTTCAGGAAGAGAGCTTATAGAAAAATGGACAAAAAGCCAATGGGAGCTACTTAAACTGCACAATCAGAGGCCTAGAAAAATTCCTATCTTCAGGCAACATCCTGAAGGAATTAATATTTGTAAGAGTGAGGTCCAATAACAGAAAGGGGCAATGAACAAGATCTAAAACAAAGACAATAAACTGTTTAGAAAAGAAAATCTAAAAAAGGTATCTTAGAAATTTTACCTCTATAAGGAATAAGGAACCTCAAATAAAACTTATTGTGTCCAAGACTAAAACCTTATAATAGAAAGGATGAGAATTAATGAAGAAAACATGGAAAATAATTTTTAATAGAAAATGGGCAGAAAATGAAATAAACTAGCAAAACAAATTGAAAGGAAAGAAAAAGAGTGGAAGTTTACTTGACTGGAAGATGTTTGGAGTTACTAAAAACTTTGTAATGTTCTCAAAGTTATTAATCTCCTATTTAATTTTGAGAATGACCCCCTCCTGATTTGCTTTTTTTTTTTTTTTTTTTATCTTTTCCTTTATTCTTGAAATTGTCTTTAACTTGTTAGTTTATGGTAAATTGCTTTTAACTAGTTATGTAATCTTCTGATCTTTTTTTTCTCATAGATAAGTCAAACTTTGGTAGTCACCTGTTGGAGCTCAAGTATTGTTAGAAGGGACTTTGTGTCCTTTGCATATCAGTTGAAGGAATTGGAAATATTTAGCTCAGAGAAAGGAAGACTTGGTTTAGGGAACTTGATAACACATCTTAGTTACATGAAGGACTGACTGCCACGTGGAGGGAAAGTTTGACTCCAGAAGGAGATTTAGGAACACTATACAAGGAAGAATAATCTAACAATAAGCAATTTATAAAAATGTTTCTATATACTATGAAGGGTATATCATCCTGCAAAATTTATAAAGAAATAAGGGGCTAGGGTATGTAGAGGGAATAGGATAAGGTGGACTATAGAAGGATCTGAAGATTTATGGCAGTGGGACAAGATATCTAGATTAATGGGGAAAAAATAAAGGGGTAGGGAAGAGCCATATAAGATAAGATGGAAGTATAAAAGGGTATTTAGATTGATTGGAATTGAATAAAGTATATAGATTAATAGGAATGGGAATTAAAAGGGAAGGAAAGAATGGAGGGAGAAGATAAGGATTCTATGGATGGGGGAGAGGTTAAGGAGCAGAACTAAAGTAGAAGAGTTAGCTGGGATAGGAAATAAGAGATACAGAAACATTAAAACAAGGGTTTAGAGTAGAATTAACTAGGGGAAAAGTAGAGCTAGTAATTATTGATCTCAGACAAAGTCAAATAAAGATTCAAACAAGAGAGGAATCTACATTGCTTGATCTTATAAAGCAAACATTATTTTCTAGAAGGCATAATATCAGAATCTACTTGCCACAAATATTAAAATATTTTCACCTTGATCCTCATTTTAAGCCATTCTTTAGCTTTTCTAAAGAGGTCTAGAGGAAATAATTTACTGATGTTAATATAAAATGCAGTTATTTTGGGGGTTAAATATTTTGGTGAGTTTGTAGAATGATAATTTTAAGCATGAGTAGGGTCTAGTCTATTTTTTCCTCATCATAATGAAGTCTGTGATGTTCAGATGATTTAGTCATTTTCTGGGTGTTGACTGACAAAAAAGACTCACATTTGGGCTTATGGGAGAGAAGGGAGTTGAAAAAGAGAACTGTAATTTGTTTTTGAATGATAAGCCTTACCTTGTAATGGCCTAACACCTGATTATATAACCTGGTTGTCAGAAAATTACAGGATGTTGAATTAGAAATGCAAGACAGGCAGCAAAATTCTTTAAAGGTATTTTGGAAAATGGATTGCTTCAGAGATGTGCCTAAGCTGCAAAGAGAGACAATGTCCCTTTGTTGATATGTTGGCTGGTTCTTTCTCTGGAAGCAGGAGTTGGGGAATAGATCAGCAATCCTCCCAGACCAGAAAAAGAAAAGATTTTTGAAATACTGCCCAACTAGGAGATAGCTGAAGAGAAGTAAAAGAAGGAGAAAAAAGAACTAACAATTTGAAAGCAAGGCCTGATGCTGCAAATGAACATTGGACCATCTTTTCTAAAATAACCTAGAGAACACAGATGAAGAGATCGGCTTTAAATGAAAAGAGTGGGGCAGTAAGATCTAGGACAAACCTGAAATAGTTTAGTTTGTACCTTAAGGTACTAGATAAGAAAACAAATAAATATCCCAAGGTGTTTTTAATATGCTGACAAAAATAATATTATTCTGTTCTTGGGATCACAGATAGGAAAGTGGAATGAAACTTGTATGTCATCAAGTCCAAATCTTTCATTTTAAAGATGAGGAAACTGAAGTTTAAAAAAAAATGCCTCAAATTATGTACTTAATAGTGACAGCACTTAAATTTGAACTCGTCTCCTCTTCCTCAAGATCAAAAGCTCCCAACTTCATCAAACTATCCTCTCTAAGTTCATCTAGCAGGCATTATTTATGACTTTTTCCCTTTATGTATTTGAAAACTTTTCAATTAGTACTATCTTTTGTTCATTTTGATTACTATTTTCTTAAAACCTATTTATATGATCTTTAATTCTAAAACATGAAATAATACATGCCTTTTTATAGACTAGGTTTCTACCTGCAATTAGCTTTAAAATATTTTCTGTGAATACTGACCTTTTTACAATTTTAAGTATTTATTACTAAGTGACAAGGATAACCTTTGAGTACATAGTAATTTGTTGCCAAATATTTCCCATTTCCTCTGTATATTTTTCCCTTAAAATTGCTCCACATTTTCAACTATTAAAATTATGAAGTAGAATTTCATCCTTACTTTCTTCTTTGTCCTATTTTGTTTCAAATTAGCATCTCATTAAAATTATTATGCAAAAGTTGTTTGTTTTTATCACCTTCAGATTTCACCACATCTTTGAGAAGCTCCAAGTGATTCCCAAAATTTCTTTCATACTGACAATATCCTGTGAGCTAAATGTTAAACTGATTCCTATTTTAATTTCTCATCATTCTCAAGAATAAAATATAGCATGCAATTATGTTTGTCATGGCATGAGACTTTTAAAATGTTAGCATTTGTTGTTTTGGGGGGAGAAGGAAGATTGATGAATTTCCAAATTTTGCATAGCTTTGTATTTCTTATTTAATGAAATTAAAATCCGATTTTCTTTCCCTGATTGTTTTTCTTAATTATCATATTAAAAGTGAATTAAAGGAATCTATTTGGGAAAAGATTATATATAGCAGCAGACTTATGTGAAAAAATCAATGCATTTCAGAATATCAATCCCAAATAGAAAATTAAAAATATGTATCAAATAACAAAAGAATTTTATGAAAAGAAAAAATGACTCCATTCATTCTCTTTCCTTTCCATACCAGTGAACATGCATAGTCATTAATATCATATAATCAGCTTCTTGGTGTTTTTATTTTTTTATGTGACTTGATGAAAAGTTTTAGGGGTAGACCACCAACTTTTCCTTTGTGATACCTTTCTTTTCTTTTCTTTCTTTCTTCTTTCATTATTACTTTCATGAAATTACATTATTTCACCTGGGTACCATTTGTTTATAATAGCTTTGAAAAGTGGGAACATTAATGCATCATTTTTGATCTGCCTTTTATATCCTATTTTCAAATTTTCAAAAATCACAATCTTATTTCTCATGAATCACTTGTATTGAAATTGGACATATAACCCAAGAAAATGTCATGAAATGAACTTTTTTTGGGGGGTAATGAAGGAACAAGTCATCATATGTTAGTTTATCAGATTTTAAAATTCATGCAAAACAGATTTCCAAATTAACTATTTTGAAACAATACCAGTGGAAAAAAAAAACAAGAAACATAAAAATATGAAAAATTATGCTTCAATATAAAGTCAGAATTTGTTAATTCTCTTTATGGGGTTGGATAGTTTATATTATGGTTTCTTATTTACATTTAATTGCATTTTTAATTTTTTAAAATTTATTTTTTTAATACACATTGCTTTATGAATCATGTTGGGAGAGAAAAATCAGAGCAAAAGAAAAAAAAAACAAAACAAGGGAGAGGAAAAAAAAGAAAAAAGAAGTGAAGATAGCATTGTTGATTTACATTCAATGTCTGTTGGAATCCTTACTAACTGCTAAGTAATTAGAGTTGATCTAATCTTACAAGAAGTTGTTTTGGCCAGAACCTGAAACAAGGTACTAAGTAGAACTAATCAAGACAAGGCTTGTGTTCCCACCTTTACTCATTGGACTCCACAAGTATGCTAGCTTCACAAAGTACACTTTCTAACTTCAAGAGAGTTCACACCCCTTCCTTGTCTGTGGATGAGCCAGGAGGTCAATGTTACTGGATGGGGGGGTGGGGGGTGGAGGAAGAATCTGGAAAGACCGGAAAGGTGAGAGGGAGTCCAGTTGGGAAGGACTTTAAAAGCCAAACGGGGGTTTTCTGTTTGATCCTAGGGGTGATAGGGAGCCATGGAGTTGACTGAATGGGAGTGGGGTGTGGAGAGACAAGCACTTTAAAGGCTGAGCAGAGGAGTAGAGAGAGGGAAGGCCCGAAGCAGGCGGACACCCCCGAGCTGGCTGCTGTGCTAGTCTCACCTCACCCCTCAGTGGGGCATAGCCTAGAGACACCACAAAGGTGAAATCACAGACCTTGGAAAAGCTTGGATATGGGGAGAGAGTGAAGAGTCTAGGAGGACTCCAGGCTGGGAGCCCAAGGACTGGGAGCCCAAGGACTGGGAGCCCAAGGCCTGGGAGGAAGGTATCACCCTCAATCATAATGGAGAAGGTTTAGGGGAAATGACCCGGAGCCGTTTGGGATCTGCTGACTTTAAGGACGGATACGTTGGCTTCAAAGATTTAGCAAAATTTGAAGAGAGGTGCAAAAATCAGTATCACTTGATTTGGGGGGGGGTCAGGAAAGGTCTCCCACCATCACGAGCAACAGGGGACAGGCAGGTCCGTCCCAGCGTCTCTTGCTCCCGGGTAGTTAGAATTGTCTGTGCCTAACACACCACAATCCAGTAGCACGGTCACACAATCCCATTTGGTGTGGGAGGCAAGCCAAGTAGTAGCCTCCCTGCCTCCCTCCCGGCTTCCCTGCCATGGAGTGCACATGGCTCCATGTGGAAGGGGGGTGGGGGAGAGGGGGAAAAAGGGGGAGGAAGACGCTACAAGTCGAGATTTCACCGGAATGACATGAAGACTGGAGCTGGCTGGAGGCTGAAGAAAGCAGAGGCTTTTTGAGAAGAAAAAGCTCACAACAAATGTCCATATTTCTTTTTTTGGATGCAGATAGCATTTACTGTCCAGAATCTATTAGGATTGTTTGGATCACTGAACTATTGAGAAGAACCAAGTGTTTAATAGTTCATCACTGCACATTCTTGCTGTTATTGTGTGCAATGTATTCCTGGTTCTCCTTGTTTCATTCAGCATCAATTCAGGTAAATTTTTCCAAGCCTTTCTAAAATCAACCTATGTAATGTTCTCTTCTCTAAAATATAATGGTTCTCTGGGAGCAGGTTTCTTGGGGGGGGGCTTTTGGAGGCAGCCTTTGCTTCAGTGTAATGATCACCTCAAATGCAGACAGCTGTTAAAACCCAGATCTTTTATTGACTCCTTCAAAATAGCCCAATTAGCTTTCTTAGAGGCCTATCTCTCTCTCCTTGGTTCTGAGAGCTCTTGCCCCCAGTCCTATGCCTTTCCAGCTTCAGCCTCTGACTCCCTCCGAATCCAAAGCCTTTAGTCAGCACAAAGGTGGAAGTTGGAATGAATTGACTCCGCCTCCAAGAGAATGGGCTTGTGGGCTTCTGTGTTAGACTTGTAAATCTCCTCAACTGAATCCTGACTTGTGAATCTCCTAAAGTCTCTAGCTGGCTTGTGGGAGCTCCTCCTTATATATGATCTCTTAAAGGTGTGAACTCTAAAGGTATGAGAGGTGTGAACTCTAATATGTGAGCTAATGTGTGAACTCTCCTGTGGGTGAGCTTTTTCTTCTCAAATTGCAGCCAGGTGATAAAAGTTCAGATCTTTTATTATCTCCAATATAGCCCAGTTAGCTTAGAGGCCTATCTCTCTGCTTGGTTCCAAGAGCTCTCTCCGAATGTTGACAAATCCAAAGGTCTGGTCCTTCAGCCTCTGCCTCTGCTTTCTTCAGCCTCCAGCCAGCTCCACTCTTCATGTCATTCCGGAGAAATCTCGACTTGTAGCGTCTTCACTCTGAAGAACTTCTTCTGTCACCAGCCAGCCAAGTGGAAAATATTCTGCCTTGCCTCGGAGAAAGGGCTTCTGGCGTAACTCCGCTGAAATCTCGACTTGTAGCTTCTTCACTCTGAAGAACTTCCTTGACTGGCCCATTGAAGCTCTATTTATGCTAGTACTCTCTGGCCCAAAGAGCTTCAAGGGAGGTGTGAACTCATTGAACTCCAATGAGTAAAGGTGTGAACACAAGCCTTGTATTAATTAGTTCTACTTAGTACCTTGTTTCAGGTTCTGCCCAAAACATCTTCTTGTAAGATTAGATCAACTCTAATTAGTTAGCAGTTAGTAAGGATTGCAACACTCTCCCAAAGGCGTGAACTCCAAAGGTGTGAACCAAGTACATAAGCACTGTCTCTATCAACTCCAGTGACTTAGCACCTTGTTTCAAGTACTGGCCCATAACAGGCTTGTTCATTTTTTATAGAACAATACCACTCTCTTCATATACCACAATATATTCAGTCATTTCCTTATTGATGGACATCTACTCATTTTCCAATTGTTTATTATCACAAAAAGAGCTGTTTCAAGCATTTTTGTGTAAGTGGGTCCTTTGCACT
Organism: Antechinus flavipes; assembly: GCF_016432865.1. Lineage (NCBI taxonomy): Eukaryota > Metazoa > Chordata > Mammalia > Dasyuromorphia > Dasyuridae > Antechinus > Antechinus flavipes. Next base: position 185,295,565 of record NC_067399.1, on the reverse strand, counting down.
CCTTTATGAATTCTTTAGGATACAGACCCAGTAATGATATTGCTATGTTGAAATCTTTACAAATCGTTAAATCATTAGAGTTGATAGAGACAATAATTATCTAATTTAGCATGGTTTAGTGTGATTGATCTGATCTTACATGGAGATGTTATGGGCCAGAAGAAACAAGGTACTAAGGGGAACTGATAAAAACAATACTTGTGTTCACATCTTTAGAGAGCTCATTTAAGCAAGATGTATTTAAGTACTCATTGGAGTTCACACATTTGGGAGATTTCAGGGTTTAGTATGAGATATCCGAATTCACACTTCCCTTGAAACTCTCAGGGCCAGAGAGCACTCTGGGAGAAACCCATAATCCCACTCTCTCAGAAGAGATTATATATAAGAAACAGACAGAGGCTCTCTGGGGCAGTTCAACTGAATTGGAGGCTGAAGAAAGCAGAGGCAGAAACAAAGGATAAAGCTGCAAGAGCTCTTGAAACCAATCAGAGAGATAGGCCTCTAAGAAAACTAACCAGGCTATATTGGAGACAATAAAAGATCTGAACTTTTAGCACCTCACTGCATTTGGATGATTAGTACTTATTAACTGAAACTAAGGCTGCCTCCAGAAAACCTCCCCAAGAAACCTGCTCCCAGAGAGAACCATTATTATTTTAAAGAAGAAAAACACCACATTGCTAAATCAAAGGGAGTTTTCTTCCGGTTAAGATGGCGGAGAGGAGGCTCATAGCTGCATAAGCTCCACGCTTTCTCTCACTATCCACTTCATTACAAGCCTCTGAATCAATGCTTGACTGAAAAAAACCCACATATAGTTACCAAGAGAAGCCATCCTTGAGATCCGTCAAGAAAGGTCTGTTTTTACTTGAGGGCTGGGACGGTTTTGGATCGGGTGCAGGCTGAGGGCAGCGGCAGTGAGAGCACGGGAGCAGACTGGAGAGGGGGTGGGGAGTGATCGCAGCCGTCTCTGCGGGGAGAACTTCGCTACAGGTTTGGATACTTTGCTCCAGTAGCAAGTCAGCAGCCCAGCAGAGAAGCTAAAAACACCGGGGGTGAAGAATACAACCCCAAACAGCTGGAGTCTCTCGGGACCTGGCCACCCCCTCAACCCCCACAGTGACTCAGCACGCTTTGGGATCTCAGAGCGCACGCGCAACACAGTCCTGCTAGTGCCTCACTGCTGCCTCCTGCAGTCTGTAGAGGAAGCTCGATAACATACCCAACCCCTCCCCAAAAAAAAGACTCCAGTTTTTTCTGTTTTTCTTTAGTAGTTTGTCTCTGATTAATAGACAGAATGAGCAAGAAGCTGAAGAGGACTTTAACCCTTGACAGCTTCTACACAGATAGAGAGCAGACTCTAAATCCTGAGGAGACTAAAAACAGGCAGTCCCCAGGTGAATCCCCAAAAGAGGAGATCATCTGTTCCTCAGCACAGATGAACCTCATAGAAGTGATTAAAAAGGCTCTCACAAGGGAGCTAGAAGAAAAATGGGGAAAGCAGAGTGAGGCTTGGCAAAAGGAGAGGGAGGCTTGGGAAAAGGAGAGGGAGGCTTGGCAAAAGAGCCTGGAGAAAGTTAAAGAGAGAGTGGATAAAGAAGTAAAATCCTTGAAAAATAGGATTGGTGAACTGGAAAACAAAATTGGCGAAATGGAAAAAAATTCCACAGAACAGAAGAACTCAATTGGACAATTAGAAAAAGATTTTAAAAAAGTGAGTGAAGAGAATACTTCACTGAAAATCAGACTTGAACAAGTGGAATTGAATGACTCGAGGAGACAAGAAGAATCAGTCAAGCAAATCCAAAAAAAATCAAACAATGGAGAAAAATGTGAAATACCTTTTGGGGAAGACAACAGACCTGGAAAACAGATCCAGGAGAGACAATCTGAGAATCATTGGACTTCCAGAAAAACATGATGAAAAAAAGAGCCTGGACACTATTTTCCAGGAAATTATCAAAGAGAACTGCCCAGAAGTCATAGGAACAGAGGAAAAAATAAACATTGAAAGGATTCATCGATCACCCACTGAAAGGGATCCTAAAATCAAAACACCAAGGAATATAGTGGCCAAATGCCAGAACCCTCAGATGAAGGAAAAAATATTGCAAGCGGCTAGAAAAACCCAATTCAAGTATCAAGGAGCCACAATAAGGATCACCCAGGATCTGGCAGCATCCACATTAAAAGATCGAAGGGCCTGGAATATGATATTCCGAAAGACTAAGGAACTTGGTATGCAACCAAAAATAACTTACCCAGCGAGAATGAGCATCTTTTTCCAGGGAAGAAGATGGACATTCAACGAAGTAAGCGAATTTCATCTATTTCTGATGAAAAAGCCAGAACTTAACAAAAAGTTTGATCTACAAATATAGAACTCAAGAGAAATCTAAAAAGGTAAAGATTAATCTTGGGAACTATATTTTGACTATATAGATGTATAAAGAATACATGTATACCTTGTTCTAGAAATTGATGTGGAAAGGACATTGTATCAGAAAAAGGGTAAAGTGGGGGTAGTACATCTCATGAAGAGGCATAGGAAACCTATTATATCTGAGAGAAAGAATGGAGGGGATGAATATAGTGGGTATTTTACTGCCTTCAGAATTGGCTTTAAGTGCAAAATCTTAAGACATATTCAATCTATGGTGAAACTTCTCCCACTTCATTGAAAAGTGAGAAGGGAAAAGTGAAAAGGGAAGGAATAAGCTAAGCGGAAGGGAATACGGGAACTGGGAGGGAAAGGGGTAAGATAGGGGGAGGAACTCTAAGGCAGGGGGAGGGATACTAAAAAGGGAGGGCTGTGAGAGGCAATTGGTGCTCACAAGCTTAATACTGGGAAGGGGGGGAAAGGGGAAAGAAGGGAGAAAAGCATAAACCGGGGTTAACAAGATGGCAAGTAATACAGAATTGGTCATTCTAACCATAAACGTGAATGGGGTAAACTCCCCCATAAAGAGGAAGCGGTTAGCAGAATGGATTAAAAGCCAGAATCCTACAATATGTTGTTTACAGGAAACACACCTGAAGCGGGGAGATACATGCAGGTTAAAGGTAAAAGGTTGGAGCAAAATCTACTATGCTTCAGGTGAAGTCAAAAAAGCAGGGGTAGCCATCCTGATCTCAGATCAAGCTAAAGCAAAAATTGACCTAATTAAAAGAGATAAGGAAGGACACTATATCTTGCTAAAGGGTAGCATGGATAATGAAGCACTATCTATATTAAACATATATGCACCAAGTGGGGTAGCATCTAAATTCTTAAAAGAGAAACTAAGAGAGCTGCAAGAAGAAATAGACAGTAAAACTATAATAGTGGGAGATCTCAACCTTGCACTCTCAGAATTAGATAAATCAAACCACAAAATAAATAAGAAAGAAGTCAAAGAGGTAAATAGAATACTAGAAAAGTTATATATGATAGATCTCTGGAGAAAATGTAATGGAGACAGAAAGGAATACACTTTCTTTTCAGCAGTTCATGGAACCTATACAAAAATTGACCATATATTAGGACATAAAAACCTCAAACTCAAATGCAGTAAGGCAGAAATAGTAAATGCATCCTTTTCAGACCACGATGCAATGAAAATTACATTCAACAAAAAAGCAGGGGGAAGTAGACCAAAAAATAATTGGAAACTAAATAATCTCATACTAAAGAATGATTGGGTGAAACAGCAAATCATAGACATAATTAATAACTTCACCCAAGAAAACGATAATAATGAGACATCATACCAAAATGTATGGGATGCAGCCAAAGCGGTAATAAGGGGAAATTTCATATCTCTAGAGGCCTATTTGTATAAAATAGAGAAAGAGAAGATCAATGAATTGGGTTTGCAATTAAAAATGCTAGAAAAGGAACAAATTAAAAACCCCCAGTCAAACACTAAACTTGAAATTCTAAAAATAAAAGGTGAGATCAATAAAATTGAAAGTAAAAAAAACTATTGAATTGATTAATAAAACTAAGAGTTGGTTCTATGAAAAAACCAACAAAATAGACAAACCCTTAGTAAATCTGATTAAAAAAAGGAAAGAGGAAAATTAAATTGTTAGTCTTAAAAATGAAAAAGGAGAACTCGCCAGTAACGAAGAGGAAATTAGAGCAATAATTAGGAGTTACTTTGCCCAACTTTATGCCAATAAATTCGACAACTTAAATGAAATAGAAAAATACCTCCAAAAATATAGCTTGCCCAAACTAACAGAGGAAGAAGTAAATATCCTAAACAGTCCCATCTCAGAAAAAGAAATAGAACAAACTATCAATCAACTCCCTAAGAAAAAATCCCCAGGACCAGATGGATTTACATGTGAATTCTACCAAACATTTAAAGAACAATTAACTCCAATGTTATATAAACTATTTGAAAAAATAGGGATTGAAGGAGTCCTACCAAACTCCTTTTATGACACAGACATGGTACTGATACCTAAACCAGGTAGGCTGAAAACAGAGAAAGAAAATTATAGACCAATCTCCCTAATGAATATTGATGCTAAAATCTTAAATAAAATATTAGCAAAAAGATTACAGAAAATCATCACCAGGATAATACACTATGACCAAGTAGGATTTATACCAGGTATGCAGGGCTGGTTCAATATTAGGAAAACTATTAGCATAATTGACTATATCAATAACCAAACAAACAAAAACCATATGATCATCTCAATAGATGCAGAAAAAGCATTTGATAAAATCCAACATCCATTCCTAATAAAAACACTTGAGAGCATAGGAATAAATGGACTTTTCCTTAAAATAGTCAGGAGCATATATTTAAAACCATCAGTAAGCATCATATGCAATGGGGAAAAACTGGAACCTTTCCCAGTAAGATCTGGAGTGAAGCAAGGTTGCCCACTATCACCATTATTATTTAATATCGTTTTAGAAACACTAGCCTCGGCAATAAGAGTCGAGAAAGAAATTAAAGGAATTAGAGTAGGCAATGAGGAAACCAAACTATCACTCTTTGCAGATGATATGATGGTATACCTAGAGAACCCCAGAGATTCTACTAAAAAGCTATTGGAAATAATTCATAATTTTAGCAAAGTAGCTGGCTACAAAATAAATCCCCATAAATCCTCAGCATTTTTATACATCACCAACAAAACCCAACAGCAAGAGATACAAAGAGAAATTCCATTCAGAATAACTGTTGATACCATAAAATATTTGGGAATCTATCTACCAAAGGAAAGTCAGGAATTGCTGGTTTATCCATTCTTTCTTTAGTATGAGATTATTTAGTTTCCAATTACTTATTGGTCTATTTTTCCCTGGCCTTTTACTGAATGTAATTTTTATTGCATCGTGATCAGAAAAAAATGCATTTACTATTTCTGCCTTTTTGCATTTGATTTTGAGGTGTTTATGTCCTAATATATGATCAATTTTTGTATAGGTTCCATGAACTGCTGAGAACAAGTGTACTCCTTTCTGCCTCCATTCAATTTTCTCCAATGATCTATCTCTAATAACTTTTCTATTGTTCTATTTACCTCTTTAATTTCTTTCTTATTTATTTTGTGATTCAATTTATCTAGTTCTGAGAGAGCCAGGTTGAGATCTCCTACTATTATAGTTTTTCGGTTTATTTCTTCTTTCAGCTCTCTTAACTTCTCCTTTAGGAATTTAGATGCTATAATATTTGGTGCATCTATATTTAGTATTGGTTTTGCTTCATTATCTACAATATCCTTTAGCAAGATATAGTTTTGGTCTTTATCTCTTTTAATCAGATCAATTTTTGCTTTTGTTAGATCTGAGATCAGGATGGCTACCCCTACTTTTTTTTTTTTAACTTCACCTGAAACATAATAGATTCTGCTCCAGCCTTTTACCTTTACTCTGTATGTATCAATCTGCTTTCAATGTGTTTCTTTTAAACAACATATTGTAGGGTTCTTGCTTTTAATCCAGTCTGATGTCTGCTTCTTCTTTATGGCAGAATTCATTCCACTCACATTTACAGTTAAAACTACTAATTATGTATTTCCAGCCATCTTATTTACCCGAAATTATATAATTTTTCCTTTCCTTTCCTCTTTCTCTCTTTCCCAGTATGTTTCTTATGAGCACCACTTGTCTCAACCAGCCCTCTCCCTTTAGAACCCATCCCCCCTTTTTTATACTGTTCCCCTACTATTTCTGTTTTTTCTTCTATTGAGCCAAATCTTATGAGAGTAAGATTCACACAATGTTCTTCCCACCCTTTATTTTCCTCAGTTGTAATAGGTTTTCCTTGCCTCCTCATGAGATGTAATTTCCTTCATGTTATATACACTTTCCCCCCTTTTCCTGTATAATCCCCTTTTTATTTCTAGTTTCTTTTTTATATTTTAACAGTAAAATCAAATTGTACATGCACTCTCTATGTATACGCATAACAGAAATACAGTTCTCAAGAATTCTTTTCTTTTTTTCCTTTTATGCTTCTCTTGAGTTCTATATTTGGAGGTCCAATTTTTTTGTTTAGTTCTGATCTTTTCCTCAGAAATGAATGGAATTGACTTGTTTCATTGGATGTCCATCTTCTTCCCTGAAAAATAATGCTCATTTTAGCTGGATAGTTTATTTTTGGCTGCATTCCAAGCTCCCTTGCCTTTAGGAATATTAGATTCCAGGCCCTTGGATCCTTTTTGGTGGAAGCTGCTAAGTCCTGGCTAATCCTTATTGTCACTCCTCAGTATTTGAATTGTTTCTTTCTGCCTGTTTACAATATGTTTCCTTTGGACCAATAGTTCTGAAATTTAGCCATGATATTCCTTGGAATTTTAATTTTGGGGTCTCTTTCAGAAGGTATTCAGTGAATTCTTTCAATGGCTATTTTACCTTATGATTCTAGGACAACTGGAGGTTCTCTTTGATGATTTCCTGAAAAATAATGCCTAGGTTCTTTTTTTATCATAGTTTTCAGGAGACCCAATTATCCTTAGATTGTCTCTCCTAGATCTATTTTCCAGGTCAGTCATTTTTCCAAGTGAGTATTTTGCATTTTCTTCTATTTTTTTTCTTTTTTGGTTTTGTTTGATTGATTCTTAATGTCTCTATGCAAATATGCTCCAAATCATTATTAATCAGAGAAATGCAAATTAAGACAACTCTGAGATACCACTACACACCTGTCATATTGGCTAGAATGACAGGGAAAGATAATGGGGAATGTTGGAGGGGATGTGGGAAAACAGGGACACTGATACATTGTTGGTGGAATTGTGAACACATCCAGCCATTCTGGAGAGCAATTTGGAACTATGCTCAAAAAGTTATCAAACTGTGCATACCCTTTGATCCAGCAGTGTTTCTACTGGGCTTATACCCCAAAGAGATACTAAAGAAAGGAAAGGGACCTGTATGTGCCAAAATGTTTGTGGCAGCCCTGTTTGTAGTGGCTAGAAGCTGGAAAATGAAAGGATGCCCATCAATTGGAGAATGGTTGAGTAAATTGTGGTATATGAATGTTATGGAATATTATTGTTCTGTAAGGAATGACCAGCAGGATGAATACAGAGAGGACTGGTGAGACTTACATAAACTGATGCTAAGTGAAATGAGCAGAACCAGGAGATCATTATATACCTCAACAATGATACTGTTTGAGGATGTATTCTGATGGAAGTGGATCTCTTCGATAAAGAGAGTTAATTCAGATCAAAGATGGACAGAAGCAGCTACACCCAGAGAAAGAACACTGGGAAATGAATATAAACTGCTTGCATTTTTGTTTTTCTTCCTGGGTTATTTATACCTTCTGAATTCAATTTTCCCTGTACAACAAGAAAACTGTTTGGTTCTGCACACATATATTGTATCTAGGATATACTGCAAACCATTCAACATGTAAAGGACTGCTTGCCATCTGGGGGAAGGGGTGGAGAGAGGGAGGGGAAAAATCGGAACAGAAGTGAATGCAAGGGATAATGCTGTAAAAAATTACCCTGACATGTGCTCTATCAATAAAAAGTTATTTAAAAAAAAAAGATTCTTAATGTCTCTTTGAGTCATTCAATTTGTTCAGTTCTGATTTTTAGTGAATTATTTTCTTCAATTACCTTTTAAAATTCTTTTTCTATTTGCCCAACTGAATTTTTAAATGAGTTGTTTTGTTCTATAGATTACACTAAAGATGACATTCTAAATGAAGGAAAGAAAAAGGGAAGTTTAGAAGAGAGGTTGGTTTGGGGAAAATAATAATTATGTTATGGTCTATGAGCATATTTCATCCCTTCCAGATTTGCTTACACTGTGTGACTCAGTCTGAACTATTCAAAATAAAAAAAAAAATGGAATCAATGGGAAACAAATGAAGATATTACTCATCAGACTCTGCCCTTAGGCTACAGATTTTCTACCCCAGGTGCAGCCTGAACATATCATGAGGAATAGTTATGGTTCAGGAGATGATTATTCTATTGGCAATTGTTCAGCTATTGATCTGGATACTCAGGTGGTAATTAGCTTATAAATGCACTGAAGTGCTAATTTCTAGTATGAAGAGAAGTTTGGATCTTGTACAATAGAGAGAAGGAGTATGTTAGGGTAAGATTGCAGAAAAAAATGTAGGTATGGTTATAATACACACAAGTGGATAAAATATAAACAAGTATTATGATTGGTCATTTCTCTTCATTCTTATGTAGCCAATCTTTTATTCCGTTTAATTGAAAATATAAGCATCAGTACTATATTAACAGTTATTAGATAAGTGGCATTATGGGCAGAGCACTGGACTTGGATTCAGGAAGACCAGAGTTCAAATTTTGCTTTGATAATTTTTAGCTATATTGTTGTGAGCTTTTTCTTCTCAAAAAGCAGCCAGGTGATAAAAGTTCAGATCTTTTATTATCCCAATATAGCCCGGTTAGCTTAGAGGCCTATCTCTCTGCTTGGTTCCAAGAGCTCTCTCCGAATGTCACCAAATCCAAAGGTCCTGGTCCTTCAGCCTCTGCCTCTGCTTTCTTCAGCCTCCAGCCAGCTCCAGTCTTCATGTCATTCCGGTGAAATCTCGACTTGTAGTGTCTTCCTTTCTCCAGAGAGCTCTCCGACTGGCCCATTGGCCTATTTATGCTCCTTCCAGAGAGAGGGATTATGGGTAGCTCTACTTAGTACCTTGTTTCAGGTTCTGCCCAAAACATCTTCTTGTAAGATTAGATCAACTCTAATTACTTAGCAGTTAGTAAGGATTCCAACATCTCCCCCTTCCTTTTGTTTTAAAACATAGGGGGTTTCTGAGGGGGTACACATAAATCCATCAATATGGGCCAGAACTTTGTAACAGATATACATGGTATACATAAATCCATCAATATGGGAGGCATTATACATAATTTACAAAAGCACACAGCAATATAACACAGGCTAGTGGTAATGTAACAAATAACATGAATCAACATGAAAATTTAACTACTGCAAAAGTCTCATCAACAATCTTTCATCTCAAGAAATCCAATGATTCTTGCAATTGCTTAAAATACATAAGCACATAGTAATATAACACAGGCTAGTAGTAATGTAACAACATAAATCGACCTGAAAATTTACAAATGTCCATAAGTCCTAGAAATAGTCCATAAGGAATCCATTGTCCATTAGTTCATGCGCCAGGAATCTAATAATTCCTGTAAGCTCTGAAGTACTGCAAAAAGTCTCATCAACAATTTTTCATCTCAGGGAATCCAGTGATTCTTGCTGGTTTTTCAGGAATTGAAAGCTGAAGATTTTAAAGTTCTTTTGACAGTCTCATTGTTAGCCTTTTCCACCTGTGGAAATATAAGCAGATCCTCTTCCCCAAGCAATTAACCTAATTCCCTTCTATTTACCAAATTTGGGATTTCTCCTCATCATCTGGTGATTACATTGGAGCTGTTTGCATTGGATATTGTCTTGTTGTCTTAAAAGGCCTGTATTCTTCCCAACTGTAATCCTGATTGCTTTTCTGTTGGTTGATGACATCAGAATTCTGAATTTCTAAAGTCTCTCTGGGTGTAACCTCAGCTGCTATCATGCCCCACCTGTCCTTTGATTGATACTTTGGAGCTGGGCCCTGCCTCTCATTCTTCTGGGTCAATATACATTTAGAGGCCCATTTTTATCATAGAATTGACAAAGATCCTCTCCAACCAATTTCCATTCATTTAGATCTAATTCCTTTTCAAGAGAGAAACAAGGACATATGTCCTTTACAGTTTGTAAAAGTTCAGTGATTTGCTGTAAACTTATAATTAAACCTTGGCTTTCCATAACTTTGACAATGCTCTCTAAACATTTTCCTTGAACAGAAACAGGCTGTTTTCTAAATATCTGTCCCATCTTAGCTGAAATTCTACTTTAACTCTTTTAACAAAATTTCTTTGTTGTACTCACTCTAATTTCTGGGTTGAAGAGTCTTTTCCACTGGATCAGGATCAGAGGCTTTTCCACTTGAATCAGGATCGGAGCTTTTCCACTGAAATCCACTGAGGGGTCTGTTAGTCCCTGTTCGGGCGCCAAAATGTTGTGAGCTTTTTCTTCTCAAAAAGCAGCCAGGTGATAAAAGTTCAGATCTTTTATTATCCCAATATAGCCCGGTTAGCTTAGAGGCCTATCTCTCTGCTTGGTTCCAAGAGCTCTCTCCGAATGTCACCAAATCCAAAGGTCCTGGTCCTTCAGCCTCTGCCTCTGCTTTCTTCAGCCTCCAGCCAGCTCCAGTCTTCATGTCATTCCGGTGAAATCTCGACTTGTAGCGTCTTCCTTTCTCCAGAGAGCTCTCCGACTGGCCCATTGGCCTATTTATGCTCCTTCCAGAGAGAGGGATTATGGGTAGCTCTACTTAGTACCTTGTTTCAGGTTCTGCCCAAAACATCTTCTTGTAAGATTAGATCAACTCTAATTACTTAGCAGTTAGTAAGGATTCCAACACTATATGACTTGACTAGATATTTAAGCTCTCCATCATTGCAAAATGAGGGAAATTGGATTAAATGGTCTCTGCTTCTTGTGAGTTTTAAATCAATAATCCTAAAATGTACTTCAGGTAAGAACATTGCCCAAAAGCACACCAGATCTTTTGATGATCATTACCATAGAATACTATAATTATTCATGAACTCACCTAGAATTTACAAGATATTGTCATGGATCAAGTTTCTTCTTGATAATGTCTTTTTTTCATTTAATGTTAAAGTAACTTCATTCTATGAAGTAAAATGTGTTGGTATGAGAAAAAAAAATCACCATTTTTGGTTGTACTTTAATTCTGATATATTTTGCAAATGTCACTGATATCTCTAGATAGAAAATTACTTTGTTTCTTTGAAAGATGGCTTCAAAATTTCAGGAGTCATTTAGCTTTCTTTGACAAAATAGCTGAAAACTAGTTTTCAAAAAGTAGAATCAGATCTTTAATTCAGAATAGATACTGAATATTAATGTGATCATAGATTTAAACCCAGGAACAGAGCTATAATTAACGTCTTTTATAACTGGAAAAGTAGCACAAAATGCATAAATGACAAGAATATGGTACCTTAAAATAAATTTTCAGGCAAATTCATTGAGGGATGTTGTGGGCAGAGTCCCTGAAATATGAATCCTATGTTATTCCAGCACTATGATTCCATTAATGGGTAGGTTACTTTGGGGGATAGGAATGAAAAGGCAATAAGGTGAAGTTAAAAACAGATTGAGTTCAACTGCATTTTATAGTTCTCATTTTAGCAAATTACTCTTTTTTTTCTTCGACTTTATTTTTAATATACTTTGCTTTAATGAACCATGTAGGGAGAGAAAAATCAGAGCTAAAATGAAAAAAACAATGGGAGATTAAAAAAAAAAGAGAAATAAAGAAGTGAATATAACATGTGTTGATTTACATGCAATATCCATATTTCCTTTTCTGGATACAGATGTCATTTTCTGTCCAAAGTCTATTGGGATTGCCTTGGATCACTGAACCACTTGGAAAAACCGAATCCTTCACCTGGGTCTACTGCTTGTGCTATGCATCAGTTCATGTAAATTTTTCCAGTTCTTGCTAAAATCAGCTTGTTCATTATTTTTTATAGAACAACAATATTCCATTACCTTCATATAGCACAGATTATTCAGCCATTCCTTAATTGATGGGTATCTTCTTATTTTCCAATTCTTTGTTACTGCAAAAAGAGCTGCTACAAACATTTTTGCACATTGGGTACTTTCCCCTTTTTTATGATTTCCTTGGACATATCTTTTGACCCAGTGGTACCATTACTGGGTCTAAACCCAGTTTAGATGGCTTTAATTTCATCATCTGAAAATTGTCTACTCATGTCCTTTGATTACTTAATTATTCTTACTAATTAGATCCTAAACTCACACATTTCTATACAGCTCAAAGATAAAACATAATTCACATTCTATATGTTTTTAAAGTCTGGTAAGCTCTGATCTGACATTCTGATTTTAACATTATGATAGAAACCATCTGGTAGAACTCCATAATTTTGCAAAGCAGGAATAAAGAGATTTAGGGAGGGAGAAATGAATACTATTTTTCAAGCTCACAGAGGTATAGTAGGAAAGCTTTTCTTGTACACAGTTTGGAAAATTCACTTTATTAGACAACAATACACTGCTATTTTGGGTTTCTCACTGAAATAAAAAAAATTAGTTCTACTTTTTCCTTCATTCTATGAAATGACTTCAACTGATTATGAGTTCTTGGGGGGATTCAACTGTTTGTTGATGAGAGCTTAACTATAATTCTCTTTCATTTAAAACCAGCAGTAAGCATCATATGTAACGGGGACAAACTGCAACCATTCCCAATAAGATCAGGAGTAATACAAGGTTGCCCACTATCACCGTTACTATTTAATATTGTATTAGAAATGCTAGATTTGGCAATAAGAGTTGAGAAAGAGATTAAAGGAATAAGAATAGGCAATGAGGAAACCAAATTATCACTCTTTGCTGATGATATGATGGTATACTTAGAGAACCCCAGAGACTCTACCAAAAAGTTATTAGAAACAATTCACACCTTCAGCAAAGTTGCAGGATATAAAATAAACCCACATAAGTCATCAGCATTCTTATATATCACTAACAAAACCCAACAGTTAGAGTTACAAAAAGAAATTCAATTTAAAGTAATTACTGATTGTATAAAATATTTAGGAATCTATCTGCCATGGGAAAATCAGAAACTTTATGAGCAAAACTACAAAACACTTTCTACACAAATTAAGTCTGATCTAACCAACTGGAAAAATATTAAATGCTCTTGGATTGGGCGAGCAAATATAATAAAGATGACCATACTACCTAAACTAATCTATTTATTTAGTGCTATGCCAATCAGACTCCCCAAAAACTACTTTGATGAACTAGAAAAAATAACAACAAAATTCATGTGGAAAGACAATAGGTCAAGAATTTCAAGGGAATTAATGAAAAAAAAATCAAATGAAGGTGGCCTAGCTGTACCAGATCTAAAATTACAAAGCAGCAGTTACTAAAACCATCTGGTATTGGCTAAGAAATAGACTAGTTGATCAATGGAATAGCTTAGGTTCAAAGGACAAAACAGCCAATAACTTTAATAATATAGTGTTTGACAAACCCAAAGGCACCAGTTTCTGGGATAAGAATGCATTATTTGACAAAAATTGCTGGGAAAATTGGAAATCAGTATGGCAGAAACTAGGCATTGACCCACACTTAACACCGTACACTAAGATAAGATCAAAATGGGTTCATGACCTAGGCATAAAGAATGAGATTATAAATAAAATGGAAGAACATAGGATAGTTTACCTCTCAGACTGTGGAAGAGAGAGGAATTTATGACCAAAGAAGAACTAGAGATCACTATTGACCACAAAATAGAAAATTTTGATTATATCAAATTGAAAAGTTTTTGTACAAACAAAACAAATGCAGACAAGATTAGAAGGGCAACAATAAACTGGGAAAACATTTTTACAATCAAAGGTTCTGATAAAGGCCTCATTTCCAAAATATATAGAGAATTGACTCTAATTTATAAGAAATCAAACCATTCTTCAATTGATAAATGGTCAAAGGATATGAACAGACAATTCTCAGATGAAGAAATTGAAACTATTTATAGACATATGAAAATATGCTCCAAATCATTATTAATCAGAGAAATGCAAATTAAGACAACTCTGAGATACCACTACACACCTGTCAGATTGGCTAGAATGACAGGGAAAGATAATGTGGAATGTTGGAGGGGATGTGGGAAAACAGGGACACTGATACATTGTTGGTGGAATTGTGAACACATCCAGCCATTCTGGAGAGCAATTTGGAACTATGCTCAAAAAATTATCAAACTGTGCATACCCTTTGATCCAGAAATGTTTCTACTCTGCTTATACCCCAAAGAGATACTAAAGAAAGGAAAGGGACCTGTATGTGCCAAAATGTTTGTGGCAGCCCTGTTTGTAGTGGCTAGAAGCTGGAAAATGAATGGATGCCCATCAATTGGAGAATGGTTGAGTAAATTGTGGTATATGAATGTTATGGAATATTACTGTTCTGTAAGGAATGACCAGCAGGATGAATACAGAGAGGACTGGTGAGACTTACATAAACTGATGCTAAGTGAAACGAGCAGAACCAGGAGATCATTATATACCTCAACAACGATACTGTTTGAGGATATATTCTGATGGAAGTGGATCTCTTTGATAAAGAGAGTTAATTCAGATCAAAGATGGACAGAAGCAGCTATACCCAAAGAAAGAACACTGGAAAATGAATATAAACTGCTTGCATTTTTGTTTTTCTTCCCGGGTTATTTCTACCTTCTGAATTCAATTCTCCCTGTGCAACAAGAAAACTGTTCAGTTCCGCACACATATATTGTACTAGGATATACTGTAACCGTCCTCTAGGGGAGGGGGTGGAGGGAGGGAGGGGAAAAATTGGAACAGAAGTGAATGCAAGGGATAATGTTGTAAAAAAAATTACCCTGGCATGGGTTCTATCAATAAAAACTTATTTAAAAAAAACTATAATTCTCTTTCTAAAATTCCTTTATACTTTTCACAAGTTCTGTCTTTCTGGAAATATCCTCCAAAGTAAAGAAGTGACAGTCACCAGTGTATTTTCCAATGTCTTCAAAGCTAATTGGTACAAAAGTAGAAGCCATTTTTTTCAACAAAAACAGAAAAAACAAGATTTAACTCATTTCCCCCTATTATTTATCCCTCTCAAAAATAGGGATCATATTTGTCAAAGTTAAATATAATTAGGTTGGAAGCTTTGGCCATTGTTTTGATTTAGTTTTTATTCTCCTAATCTTGATTTCTCAGTATGCTTATTTGTACTCTGGGATTTATTCTCTATGCTTTCTACTTTTCCTGTCTTTCTCTCTCTTTTGCATACTTGGTTACCATCCTAGAATTCTTGCTATATTTTGTGTGGCTTGTAAAGATGCCAAGTTCTTCATCTTGAGTGTTTTCATTGTTATCCAGGGGGAAGAATTAGGAAGATGGAAATTTGAATATGTATAACACATATATATATACACAATTCTGAGATTAGTTTATATTATTATAAGAAATAACAAATTTATTTTAAATAATGTTATATTCTATTATGTTTGCTTTCAACTGTCACACTGGTAACTGTCTTCTGATCTAACTTGCTTTGTGTTACATATAGGCATATTCTTTTTTATTAGATTAAGAATTAAAATATCGTCATGAAAATACTATGGATGTTAGTAATTTAAGGACCATGTTTCAATTCCCCTTTTTGCTACAAATTAGGTAAGTAATGATCGCTTCTTAGGATCTCAGTAGATTCCTCTTTTTATAAAATGATTGGATTTGATTGGATGTTATTTGATTATTTTTAAGGTAAAATTTTTTTTGATAATACACACACAAGTCAGAGGTTCATTACTTTTGGATCACACATATCTTTTAACAATAGGGTGAAACCTATAGATACTAAGCATATTTTCTCTCTCTCTTTGTGTGGGCGTGGGACAATTGAGGTCAAGTGAATTGACCAAGGTTACATAGCTAGTAAAGTGTTAGGTGCCTGTGGCAGGATTTGAACTCAAGTCCTTCTGACTCCTGACCTACTTGTCCCAGCATAGTCTTTTAAATGCATAAAACTACCACACATATACAAGTTCACAGAACCCAAATTAAGAACTCTTGACTAAGGCAGAGATTTGTATTTGGGGATTTATAAGAGTTGCTTCACAGTGAACATGAATTCAATTGCGAAATCCAGATTTACGATGCTTTTTACTAAAAAATTGATGCCACTTGTCTAAATCAATCTCTTGCAGTTATTATTACTATTTGTATAGAAAATCTTATAGCTCAGCTTTAAATTTCTAGGAAACCAAACAAATAGTGGCTATCTAGCAGACAATGCTATAGCTACATGTCTATACTGTCTCCTCTTTTTGAAGTCATGTTCTTACGTAAATTAGCATCAAATATTGTTTATTAACTGCCCCATGGCCCTGGCCCTATGTAGAATGGCATTTCTGTATGCAACTATTTCATTATACTAATTCCTAAAATGTACCTCAATAATTGTACCCTGAAATAAATCCCTTCTTCATAAAATAGTTTATTTTATGCTAATTAAAATCACAAGATAATTGGATTTTTGGCAATTTTAATGAAAGTGGATCAAAAGCTGTATAAGAGTCCTAGTGCTAAGTGCCTTTGTAGCAGAAGATGGCTGTTCTTTAAATGTTCTCTTAGTCATCAACATTTGTTTACTGTGGAAAATCATTCTTCATTCAGAAACTGGTATCAGATTACTCTCTGTATTACTTGTATATTAATATTATAAATATATATGATCTTTAGAAATGGATAAATTTCTATAGACTGCTATCATCTTTTATAGTAATTTGATATCATTGACAACTATCTTATATTCAGCTTGTATTTTGAAAATATTTAAGATATGTATATATACACTGTCTCTCCCATTAAAATATAAGCACTTTATGAACAGGTACTATTTTACTTTTGTCTGAAGAAAAATAATAAGTGGTGCAGTCATCACTTAATAAATGCTTTATGATTGAGAAATTAAAAAAAGGTACAATGTTATTTTTTGTTCTAAGACAACTACTATTTATTAAGCATCTGCTATACACCAGGACTTGAGCTAAGTGCTGGGGACACAAAGAAAGTAAATAATAAACATTCCTAAGATTAAGGAAGTCTGGGAAAAGCTTTGGGCATAAGATGAGACTTTAGCTAGGATTAGAAAGGAAACTTTGAAGTGGGGTTGAGAAGCGAGAGTATTTCAAGTTTGGGGGTCAATCAATGAAAATGCTTGAAATAGCCCCAAGTAGAAGAGTAAGGCCAAGATTCAGTCCTAGGTGTTATGATTCTATACCCAGTCCCCTTTCCAGTCTAAAAATCAGTCAACAAATGTTTATTAAGGACTTACCTTGTGATAGATATTGGTGATAAAAAGGAAAAAAATCCTGCTGTCAAGGGAGCTTACATTTTTTTTTAAAGCTTTTTATTCACAAAGCATCTATATGGGTAATTTTTCCAACACTGACCCCTGCAAATACCCCTGGCTGAAAATTTTCCCTTTCTTCTTTCCCTCCTCTCCCCCATCCAGCAGGCAGTCCAATATATGCCAAATATGCCGAAACACATGTCAGATCCAATATGTGTATTCATATTGAAAAAGAAAAACTGAGAAAAAAAGAAACAAAATAAAAGCAAATAATAATAGAGAGGGTGAGAATGCTATGCTGTGTTCCACCCTCTGTTCCCATGATTTTCTCTCTGGGTGTAGATAGTTCTCTTTATCACTGCACAAGTGGAACTGGAGCAAATCATCTCAATGTTGAAGAAAGCTGCCTTTGTCAGAACTGATCATCATAGAGTCTTGTTATTGCTGTGAATAATGATATCCTGATTCTGCTCATTTCATTTTGTGTCAGTTCATGTAAGTCTCTCCAAGCCTTTCTGAAATCATCCTGCTGGTCATTTCTTACGGAACAATAATATTGCATAGCATTCATATACTATAATTTATTCAGCTATTCTCCAATTGATAGCCATCCACAGTTTCCAGTTTCTTGCCACTACGAAAAGGGCTGTCACAAACATTTTTTGCATATGTAGGTCCCTTTCCCTCTTTTAAGATCTTTTTGGGATATAATCCCAATAGAGAAACAGTGATGGATCAAAGGATATTCCTAGTTTGATAACTTTTTGAGCATAGTTCCAAATTGGTCTCCAGAATGGTTGGCTCCATTAACAAATCCACCAACAATGTATCAGTGTCCCAGTTTTCCCACATCCTATCCAACATTTGTCATCATCTTTTCCTGTCATCTTAGCCAATATGACAGGTTTGTAGTGATGTCTCAGAGTTGTCTTGATTTGAATTTCTCTGAGCAATAGTGATTTGGAGCACCTTTTCATGTTCCTACAAATAGTTTCAATTTCTTCATCTGAAAATTGTCTGCTCATATCCGTTGACCATTCATCAATTGGAGAATGGCTTGAATTGTTATAAATTTGAGTCAATTCTCTATATATTTCAAAAATGAGGCCTTTATAAGATCCTTTGGATATAAAATTGTTTTCCAAGTTTATTGCTTCTCTTCTAATCTTGTCTGCATTAGTTTATATAAAACCTTTTTAACTTAATATAATCAAAATTATCTATTTCATGATCAATAATGATCTCTAGTTCTTATTGGGTCAAAAATTCCTTCCTCTTACACAAATCTGAGAGGTAAACTAGTCTATGTTCTTCTGATTTGTTTTTAGTATTATTTTTTATGTCTAGATCATGAACCCATTTCGACTTTGTCTTAATATATACAGTGTTAGATGTGGGACTATGCTTACTTTCTGCTATACTAGTCTCCAGTTTATCCCAGCAGTTTTTGTCAAATAATGAATTCTTATCCCTAAAGGTGGGGCTTTTTAGTTTGTCAAGTATTAGATTGTTATAGTCATTGGCTATTTTGTTATGTGAGCCTAACCTATTCCACTGATCAACTAGTCTATTTCTTAACCAGCACCAAATGGTTGTGATGACTGCTGCTTTATAATATAGTTTAGGATCTGGTACAGCTAGGCCACCTTCATTTGCTTTTCTCTTCATTAATTCCTTTGAAATTCTTGACCTTTTGTTCTTCCAGATAAATTTTGTTATTCTTTCTAGTTCAGTAAAATGGTTTCTTGGGAGTTTGATTGGTACAGCATTAATGAAAAAAGATTAGTTTAGGAAGTATTGTCATCTTTATTATATTTGCTTGACCTATTCAAGAGCACTTGATTTTTTTTTCCAATTGCTTAGATATGACTTTATTTGTATGGAAAATATGTTGTATTTTTGCATATGTAGTTCCTGACTTTCTCTTGGCAGATAAATTCCCAAATATTTTATATTATCAACAGTTATTTTAAATGGAATTTCTCTTTGTGTCTCTTGCTGTTGGATTTTGTTAGTGATGTATAAGAATGCTAATGGTTTATGTGGATTTATTTTGTATCCTGCATCTTTGCTGAAGTTGTGGATTATTTCTAATAGCTTTTTTTAGTTGATTCTCTGGGATTCTCTAAGTATACCATCATATCATCTGTAAAGAGTGATAATTTGGTTTTCTCATTATCTACTCTAATTCCTTTAATCTCTTCTTCTTCTCTTATTGCCAAGGCTAGCATTTCTAATACAATATTGAATAGCAATGGTGATAGTGGGCAACATTGTTTCACCCCTGATCTTATTGGGAATGGTTCTAGCTTGTCTCCATTACATATGATGCTTGCTGATGGTTTTAAATAGATACTATTGACTATTTTAAGGAAAAATCCATTTATTCCTATATTCTCTAGTGTTTTTTATAAAAATGGGTGTTGGATTTTGTCAAATGCTTTTTCTGCATCTATTGATATAATCATATGGTTTTGTTAATTTGTTAATTGATATAGTAAATTATGCTAATAGTTTTCCTAATATTGAACCAGCCTTGCATTCTTGGTATAAACTCTGCTTGGCTATGGTATATTATGCTGGGGATGACTTTCTGTAATCTCTTTGCTAATATTTTATTGAAGATTTTTGCATCAATATTCATTAGGGAAATTGGTCTTTAATTGTCTTTCTCTATTTTCACTATATCTGGTTTAGATATCAGTATCATATCTGTGTCTGTGGAGTTCTTGTTCTTCTTTAAAATATAATAATGGTTGTCTCTGGGGGAGAGCAGGTTTCTCAGGGAGGTTTTCTGGAGGCAGCCTTAGTTTCAGTTGAAAGTAATAATCATCCTGACAGGAAAAAATAATGATGAATGTTGGAGGGGATGCGGGAAAACTGGGACACTAATGCATTGTTGGTGGAGTTGTGAACGAATCCAACCATTCTGGAGAGCAATCTGGAATTATGCCCAAAAAATTATCAAATTGTGCATACCCTTTGATCCAGCAGTGTTTCTATTGGGCTTATATCCCAAAGAAATACTAAAGAAGGGAAAGGGACCTGTATGTGCCAAAATGTTTGTAGCAGCCCTGTTTGTAGTGGCTAGAAACTGGAAAATGAATGGATGCCCATCAATTGGAGAATGGCTGGGTAAATTGTGGTATATGAATGTTATGGAATATTATTGTTCTGTAAGAAATGACCAGCAGGATGAATACAGAGAGGACTGGCGAGACTTACATGAACTGATGCTAAGTGAAATGAGCAGAACCAGGAGATCATTATACACTTCGACAACGATATTGTATGAGGACATATTTTGATGGAAGTGGATTTCTTTGACAAAGAGACCTGAGTTTCAATTGATAAATGACGGACAAAATCAGCTACACCCAAAGAAAGAACACTGGGAAACGAATGTGAACTATCTGCATTTTTGTTTTTCTTCCCGGGTTATTTATACCTTCTGAATCCAATTCTCCCTAAGCAACAAGAGAACTGTTCGGTTCTGCAAACATATATTGTATCTAGGATATACTGCAACATATCCAACATATAAAGGACTGCTTGCCATCTAGGGGAGGGGGTGGAGGGAGGGAGGGAAAAAAAAATCAGAACAGAAACGAGTGTCAATATAAAGTAATTATTAAATAAAAAATTAAAAAAAAAAAAAAGATAGTAATAATCATCCAAATGCAGCCAGATGCTAAAAGTTCAGATCTTTTATTGTCTCCAATATAGCCCAGTTAATTTTTCTTAGAGGCCTATCTTTCTGCTTGGTTCCAAGTGCTCTTGCAGCTTGTCCTTTGCCTCTGCTTTCTTCAGCCTCCAGCCAGCATAAAGGTGTTGTTGGAATCCTTACTAACTGCTAACTGATTAGAGTTGATCTAATCTTACAAGAAGATGTTTTGGGCAGAACCTGAAACAAGGTACTAAGTAGAACTAATTAATACAAGGCTTGTGTTCACACCTTTACTCATTGGAGTTCAATGAGTTCACACCTCCCTTGAAGCTTTGGGCCAGAGAGCACTATGGGAGAAAACCCATAATCCCTCTCTCTGGAAGGAGCATAAATAGGCCAGTCAAAGAGGGCTTCAGAGGAAGACGCTACAAGTCGAGATTTCACCGGAATGACATGAAGACTGGAGCTGGCTGGAGGCTGAAGAAAGTAGAGGCAGAGGCTGAAGGACCAGACCTTTGGATTTAAAGACATTCGGAGAGAGCTCTTGGAACCAAGCAGAGAGATAGGCCTCTAAGCTAACCGGGCTATATTGGAGATAATAAAAGATCTGAACTTTTATCACCTGGCTGCTTTTTGAGAAGAAAAAGCTCACCACATTTTGGCGCCCGAACAGGGACCGACAAAATCCTGATTCCAGGCACCCAGAGAGAACTCCAACATTTGAACTCCTAACATCTGAACTAGATCACAACAAGGTGTAATGAATATGACTTGCCTCTGAAAGTGGGCTTGTGGGCTTACTCCCAGAGTGCTCCTCTCTCAATCTAATTCAGCTGAATTCTCTTGACTGAGCTTATATATGATGTCTTCTGAGAGAATGGGATTATGGGTTTTCTCCCAGAGTGCTCTCTGGCCCTAAGAACTTCAAGGGAGGTGTGAATTCACAAAGTTACAAAGTTTACTTTGTGACTCCCCCATACTTGTGAACTCCAATGAGTACTTAAATACTTCTTGCTTATATGAGCTCTCTAAAGATATGAACACAAGCATTGTATCAATTAGTTCTACTTAGTACCTTGTTTCAGGTTCTGGCCCAAAACATCTCCTTGTAAGATCAGATCAATGATACTGAACCATGCTAAATTAGATAATTATTGTCTCTATCAACTCTAATGACTTAACAATTTGTAAAGATTCCAAAATGTGCCATAAAAGGAATTTGATAAAAGTCCTTCTTTCCTCCATTTTTAAAATAGAGTATATAGTATTGGAATTAATTGTTCTTGAAATATTTGGTAGAATTCACATATAAATCCATCTAGTTCTGGGAATTTTTTTTCTTAAAGAGTTGATTAATAGCTTGTTCTATTTCTTTTTCTAAAATGGGATTATTTATGTAATTTATTTCCTCTTCTGTTAATCTGGGCAATCCATATTTTTGTAGGTATTCCTCCATTTCACTTAGGTTGTCAAATTTATTGGCATAAAGTTCAGCAAAGTAACTTCTGATAATTGTTCTACTTTCCTCTTCATTAGTGGATAGTTCTCCCTTTTCATTTTTGAGAGCAACAATTTGATTTTCTTCTTTCTTTTTTCTTATCAAATTTGCTAAAGGTTTATCTATTTTGTTGGTTTTTTTTCCCATAAAACTAATTCTTAATTTTATTTATTAATTCTGTAGACTTTTTTAGCTTCAATTTTATTTATCTCTCCTTTATTTTTAGAATTTCAAGTTTGGTATTTGATTAAATTTTTTTTCCCTAGCTTTTTCGGTTGCAGGACCAATTTGTTGATCTTTTCTTTCTCTATTTTATGCAAGTAAGCCTCTAGAGATCTAAAATTTCTCCTTATTATCACTTTGGCTGCATCCCACAAATTTTGGTATGTCATCTTATTATTGTCATTCTCTTGGATGAAATTATTGATTGTGTCTGTGATTTGCTACTTCACCCAGTCATTCTTTAGGATGAGATTATTTAGTTTTCAATTTCTTTTTGGTCTATTTTCCCCTGGCCCTTTATTGAATGTAATTATATTTCATTGTGATCTGAAAAAAAATGCATTTACTATTTCTGCCTTTCTGCATTTGAACTCTTTATGTTTTAATATATGGTCAATTTTTGTACAGGTTCCATGAATTGCTAAGAAGAAAATGTACTCCTTTTTGTCTCAATTCAATTTTCTCCAAAGATCTATCATATCTAGTTTTTCTAGTATTCTATTTACCTCTTTAATTTCTTTCTTGTTTATTTTATGGTTTGATTTATCTAGTTCTGAGAGAGCAAAATTGAGAACTCCCACTATTATAGTTTTGCTGTCTATTTCTTTTTTGTGAAGGGAGCTTATATTTAATGGGGAAACAATATACAAATATAATGTGTCCCAAAAGTCCTAGTGTATTTAAAGTATAACTGCACTAAAACTTTTGAAATACAATGTATCTAGATATGTGTATGTATATGTGTATATACACATGGATATATACAAACTATATATATATATACATACACACACACACACACACACACACACAACTGTCTATATGTGTAAAATCTATGCAAAAAAGATACAGATAATCTATTGGAGCTGGTAGAGGGGAACAGAAACAGTCTAATGAAGAAGAAACACATAATTTTCCTAGCATTTTGCTAAAAGGTTGGATACACGTATAGAAAATAAAATATACCTATTCTTAATGAGTTGAGGATCAAGCAATTAGTATTGGAAAAGCCATTAGACTCATTTAATCCACATTATTTAATTTATAAATTAATGAGGTTTAGAGTGGTTTAGATTCCTGGTGGTCTAGTGTTTAGTGGCTATAAGAGAGTTATTAAGAATCCCCTTTAAATTGGCCGCAGGTTCTAGGAGTGAAAAAATTCACTCATTCCTGAATATTATTTGCAAAATGAAAGTTTATTGTTAGATAGAAATCAATTTAGCCAGGGACTGATTTTTGTAGTGGCGGATCTATGGGAAATAGAATTTTGCACTGAGAATGCAATTCTCAGTGGACAGAAAGTCCTGGCAGCTAAGTAAGCTACTGAGGTCCATTTGCAAGACTTTAATTGATGGATGCTTATTATATTGGGTGTCATAGTGGGGGTAGAAAAGCCCAAACAAGTCAGAGTGGGGGCTGGGACAACTGGAGCAGATCACATCCAGTGGGGGCTGGGACAAGCTCTGATCTCCTATTGGGAATTCAAAGGGATGCTTTTTTGACCAGGATTTGTGAATCAAAGGCTCTGGCATCCAGGAAAAACAGCTTTGTCTGGGGAGGATATACTTCAGCCAGGAGGGGCTGGGAATTTGAAAGGAATCACAGATCAATAGGAAATACAGTTTCTTAAAGGGATCACAACCTGCTTCATAAATAACTAAATCCTAACAGAATTAAGTAACTTGTCCATGGATATATAGTCTGTGTATGCTTCTGTGGATTAGTTTTTGTGGTATAAGTGTCTCAATGCATGTTATGTAATTTTAAGATTCAGGATATGAAGGTATAATACAAGGAAACATAAAGCACACAAGATTGTGTTACTACATAATACAGTTTAGTTCATGGCATATACTTAAAATACTGAAGAAGATCAGATCCATGGAATCCTCAGTGGAAGTCATTTCCCCAAACAGATGAAATCTCAAGGGATTTTTATAGGATTCTTATTTGCGTCATTTAGGACCAACCACTAAATAAAGAAACAAGTAGTATGGACCTGGAGACTTGAGCTGATTCCTCCTAATAAGATGTGAGGAGACTCCTGGAAATGGTGATTAGTTGATATTTAAACTTCTAACAGGACAGAAATCCTGGTTTTACTCTGATAGAATGACTCGGGTTTTGAGCTTTTCCAGAGTTTTCTAATTTATCAGAGTAGTGAAGACAGTTCTCATGATCATTATACTAGGGAAGGAGAAAACCAACTTTATGGGAGTTTATGGTATATAGAATAGAAACAGGAAGTATAGTGGATAGAGCCCTGAGCTTTGAATCAGGAAAACCTATTAAAATACAGCCTCAAACACTAACTAGGCATATGACAAATATATGATTAAAGTGGCAAATCCCTTAGCTTCTGGCAAGAATTTTCTGGTTGTAAAGTGGGATAGTAAAAGCCACTATCTCTTGGGTTGTTATGTGGATTTCTATAAGATTAGGATAAAGGGAGGGCACTGTCCTAAGAAGCTTTTATTTCTAACTGGTTTGTGCTGCTTGCTTAATGTTCTTTGACAATAGCCTGTGGTCTGAAGCAATCAATGCCTTTTATTGTTAAATAAAGCAGGTAAAAGACCTACATGTCTTTAAAAGCAAGAATAAAG
Organism: Antechinus flavipes; assembly: GCF_016432865.1. Taxonomy (NCBI): domain Eukaryota; kingdom Metazoa; phylum Chordata; class Mammalia; order Dasyuromorphia; family Dasyuridae; genus Antechinus; species Antechinus flavipes. The sequence goes on along the minus strand of NC_067399.1, from coordinate 185,270,096 downwards.
CTTGGCTTGGCCATAATAGCCTTAAGAACAACAGCCTCCAAGAAAATAGCCCCATCAACCTTAGAGAATTGCAGTATTGCTGTTCTGTGTGGCCCCTGTTTTCCATATTAGGTACTTGGAAGCAGAGACATTTGTCCAATTCTTCCTGCAGTTTGGAGGTGACCCCTCAGCTCTCCTGTTTTATTGTCCTGTATTATGTTAATGAGAACTCATAGAACCACATTTATATCACAAATGAATAGGTTCTGGCAATGTTTGTCTTGCCAGTTCAGTCATAGTGTCTTGAGTTACTGCCTATTGTGGTGGCTTGTCAATTGTTCTGCTGTTTGATGGCTCCAGTGTTATTCACTGTGGCATTGTTTCAGTCTTTATTACTTTTGGATCAATTCTTTATCTTCCTTCTATTCTCTCTGCTCTCCTGTCCAGACTACCTCATCTGAAATGATCTTATTAAAACTCTTGACATCCTTCACAGAATACTTTATCGATATGTGACTTTGGTGTCAGATTTCTCCTTTTCTTTCTTAAGTATTTCACAAGATCATAGATTTAGAACTATAAAAGAGCTCAATAGTCATCTAATCCAGCATTTTAAATTTTGCAGACAAAAATGAGATCTAGAAAATTTTTTTTAAAATTCCCCCAAATCACTCAAAACACCACCAAACAAACTAGCAAAAAAAAAAAAAAAGAAGCAAGATTTGAACTCAAGTCTTCTGGAATCAAACTCATATTCTTTCCAATATGTCTCAGTCATACTGAATCTCTAAGGCAGCTAGGTGGTGAAGTAGAATGAAAAGCTTAGAGTCAGAAAGACTTGAATTCAAATTTGGCCTTAGACAGTAGCTATGTGAGATTGAGCATGTCTCTTAAACTTGTTTTCTTCATCTGTGAAATGAGCCAGAGAAGGAAATGCAAGATCATTCCAGTCTCTTTGCCTAGAAAAGCCCCAAAGGGGTTAGGAAGATCAGGTGTGATTAAAAACATGTCAACAATAAAAAATTCATTTCTGTCCTTTAATAATACTTTTTTAAAACTATGATTTTGAGTTTAAGTACATTTCATGAAATTCTCTTTCAAAGAAGCAATAAAACAAACTGATTAGATAGAGAGCCTCAGAGCCAGAAAGATCAGGGTACAGGTCTTGCCTCTGGCACATACTGATTAGATGTGTGTGTGTGTGTGTGTGTGTGTACTGGGGATGGGAGATCTTAAAGTGAGCTAGTGTTAGGCAAAAACAAAGGGAAGATCTAGGAGAGTGCTTTGGGGAGCACCCTCAATTTGTGGGGATAACATGAATGAAGAATGATTAATAAAGACTAAGAAGAAACTTTTAGGAGAAAAAGCAATAGAGAACAATGCCACCAAGAAAACCCAAAAAATCCTAGAGACCAGAGCATCCAGGAAGACATGGTTATTAAGCTTCAGAAGCTTGGTCTTTTGACTCCAGATTTAATTCCCTATTTTTTCCTCTCATATAATTATTTATTTTGAATGACATATTTGCCCACTTAATTGTTTCCAAATTTTAGATGTAAATACTTCTTACTCCTAATAAAAAAGGTTATTGACTATCAAGGGAGATTTTAAAATTGCATTTTGGGGAATTTGGTAGTGTCCAATTTTCCTATAAAGTTTATTTTGAGACTACTACCACAGAGCTTCTTCTGAATCAACAGAGGAGAGGGAAAGGAATAAGACTTTCCTACAAATCCAGTCTTCTTGAAACCTAGTTACTTTTTGATTATGTTGTTAATCTGCATTATTTTAGCATGTATATATAACCACATAAAGCCATCAGTAACAGACCTGATACTAATAGAAACTCAGCTGGTCAGTAATATATATGGAAAGGAGAAAAAGAATGATCTCCTGCCCTCTTCATTTTTATGTGTTTCATATATACTTTTGGATGGATATTAATTCTGAATTTCATCATATAGCTCTGTTGGGATTCTGAAGATATGCTATTCTGCAATCATGATTCCCAAAGTACACATGGGAAAAGCATAATTAGAATTGATGTTCAATATGAAGAAGACAAATAATCAAATAAACTATCATTTGTGCCATCTCTCCAATAGATTTCCTTTAATTGTGTTAAGTTTATTCATGCCATAGCTAAGTATATCTGTTTTAACCAAAGCACTTTATTCTTTTCTCAAAGAGCTCATTTCCCAACTGTTAAATTATATTCATCATGTTTTCCCCTATGGATTCCTATTTTGCTAATATTTCGTACTGTGGAGCTCAAAAGGGGGCAGCAGTCCCTGAGGACTTGAGTTCCAATTTTGTATAATGGAAAGAGCATTAAGATGGAATCAGGAGTGCTGGACTTGATACCAAGCTATGATAGTTACTTTTACTAGCTGAATGACAAAGACCAACTGATTTTATTTCTCGCAACTTGTTGCTTACTTATCTGCAAAATGGGGAAAATGATGCCTGTAACAACTATATCACAATAAGTATTGTTAGGCTCAAATAACACAATGAATGTATGTAAATTGTGTTACAAATTCAAAAGTGCTAAGCAATGGCAATAATAATGATAATTTAATATCCCATATGTTATACAATATATGCTTATCTCTCAATATTTGTATATATATGTATATGTACATGCATACATATATATGTATGTGTGTGGGCAGATAAATAGATATAACTTCAATCTATATCTAAAAGGACTGAAAAAGGGGTCTAAATCTGTTATCTAACTGATATTGGCATCTCACATATAATGGAACTCCATCTATCTATGTAAGTTGGTACTTTCTCTGTAACTTGGAGTCAAAGTTGTTGAGAATATTGAGAGATTAAGTGAATGGTCATGCGTTCAAATATTCAACATTTGTCTCAATAAGGACTTGAACACAGACCTTCTTCCTTCAATATTAGCTTTCTATTCAGTACAATATCTCACATTCATTTCTTTATTTTTACCAATATTAAAGCTTAATAACTTAGAAAATATTCCAAGACAGAGGACCCAGGTTTCCTTCCCAACTCTATTACTGACTACCTATGTGGCCATGTGCAAGCTCTTAAAATCTGGACATTTATATGAACTCAGGAATTTGAGGTTTCTTAACTCCAGGTCCATCATTATATCCATTGTGCCACTTAACTACACTTAATGAAATATTCATTATATATCTATTTCATCAGTATTCATTACCTTTGATTTCCATAATTTATTAATGTGGATTTCCCCTAGCCATTCATTTTATTATTTCCTATTGTTTTGGAATCTATTCCATAGTAAAAGACCTAAAAACATCTCTCTCCCATTAATACTTTTCCAAATTGACTCCAAATGAGTCAATTTAACTGATGAAAATCTATGGGTACTCACTTCACAAATCTAACTTCTTCTCTGTCAATCAATCAATAGCATTTATTAAGTGGCTATTGTGCCAAGGCCTAAAATATGCCAAAAGAGGATAGTTATGTTGCTTCAGGAAACAAGTTTAAAATCCCTTGAGCTACAAGTGAATAGATAAGAGAAAATATGCCTTTTGACTTTTTCTGAAGACACACATGGTCTGTTTGTTTGTTTTTTTTAATTTATTTTCTGGGGCAGAGCCAAGATGGCAGAGAGCAGACACTACTTTCTGTGATCTCCTCTGATCTTCTCTAAAAACAAGAGTATATTAAGTCTCTACCCTGGTTTTGGAATCAAAGAACGCATAAAAATTTGGAGTACAACATATTTCCAGAAGAAGATACTGTTGGAATACACGGGAGCTACCTGACAATGGCTGCTGGAGATCCAGCCCAGAACTGCAGAATGGATCTCCTCTTGTGAGAAGATGATACAAGGAGACTGAGAAGCTGTTGCATTGTCTGACCTCTCTCCTTTTCCCTCAGCCTCCAATGTATCTCATTCCCAATCTGTAACACTGTGTCAACAAAGGCTGCCTAGCAACTCCTTCAGATACTATGATCCACAGTTTTGGAGGCTCTTGGAAAATTGACCTCTTAACAAGATATTTTGGAAGAACCTCAAAACAGGTCTGTTTCAAACAGGCAGGCAGACAGTCTGCCAAGTCCAGACCATAGCACAGGGAAACCCAGGCAAGGAGCTGAGGCAAGGAGTCAGAGCATTGTAGCTTCCAAGAACCTGCAAATCTTCTGTGAGGCTCTGAAGCTACTCTGTGCTGGTTGCAAGCAGGTGGGTTAGAAGATTTGCTACAAAAAGCAAATTGTAAACCACTGAGCCTCAGAAGAACTTGGGACCTGGCCACAATTACCCACCACTGGAAGTTAATCAGCAGAACTGCCCCAGGACAAACTAAAGCAACTGTCTCTCCTTTTTTTCTTAAGGACAGACTGAAAGCTTTTAAAAATGAGCAAAAAAAAAAAAAAAAGAACTCTCATCATCAATAGCTTTTATGGAGAGAAAAGAACAGACATCAAATCCTGAACATCCTAAAGGCAAATCAATCCCAGATGAAGCCTCAAAGGAAGACATGTGCTGGTCCCCATTTCAAAAAGCTTTCTTAATGTACAATTATGCAATTGCATAAAGGATCTTAAAAGAGAATTAGAAGAACAATAGAGAAACAAAATGATATCTTTGCAAGAACAGATGAGGAAAGCATATAACTCCCTACAAAACAGATGTGCTGAAATGGAAAAAACATATGATGGCTTACAAAATAAATATGAAAAAGATACCAATTCATTGAAAAATAGAATTTATGTAATAGGAAAAAATGCAATGAATAAAATAATTCAATTGGCCAAATATAAAATGAGCTAAAAAGGTAAGTGAAGAAAATACACTAAAAATTAGAATTGACCGAATGGGAAATCAATGACTCAATAAAACTTCAAGAATAAATCAAACAAAAACAAAAAAAAAAATGAAAAAAAAAAAGAAGAAAATATGAAAAGCCTCCTGGGAAAAACAACTGACCTGGAAACCAGATCTAGAAGAGACAACCTAAAGAATACTGGACTTCCTGAAATCCAAGATGAAAAGAAGAACCTAGATATTATCTTACAAGAAACCATAAAGTAAAACTGCCCTGATGTCTTTGAGTCAAAATGCAAAATAGCCATTGAAAGAATTGACTGTTCATCTCCTGAAAGAGACTCCAAAATTAAAACTCCAAGGAACATCATGACTAAATTTCAAAACTATCACACAAAAGAAAGCATATTGCAAGTAGCAAGGAAGAAACAATTTAAATACCAAGGAGCCATAATTACTATTACCTAGGACTGAGCAACTTGCACCTTAAAGGATCAAAAGGCCTGGAATCTGATATTCTGAAAGACAAAGGAACTTGGATTACAGCCAAGAATAAGCTAGCCAGATAAAATGAACATTATCTCTCAGGGAAAAAGATAGACATGCAATAATATAGTTGAATTTCACCTCTTTCTAATGAAAAGACCAGCACTGAACAAAAAAATTGATGCCCAAACATAGAACTCAAGAGAAGAATAAAAAGGTAAAAAGAAAAGAACTCTTGAGAACTATATTTCTGTTAGGGTATGTAGCATCCCTAATGCCACTTTATCCATGTAGTTCCCCTTAGAGCTACTCTAGCTGCCTGTTGGTCAATGGCAGGGCTAGGTCATTATAATGGACTGAGGCTTGAGTTTATGCACTGAGGTCCCAAGCACATGAGGCTAAATAGTAATTGGACCATACTCTATTAATATATAAGCTTGGAGAAAGAATGGCCCCGCCCACTCTTTGTGCAAGTCCTGATGTGTTGTATAGGAAATGACGATTTTGGTGGGTGGAGGCAGGGGAATGGAAAAGGAAGGGGAAGGAGAGACTACTTGCATTGCTATTGTGATGGCCTTTCAGCTCAGATCTCCTTCTGTTAGCTGGCTTCCTGTCGCAGCTGCCCATATTGCTATCGCAATCTTTCTTTCCCATATTGCTATCGCAATCCTTATTCATCTCTTCACTTCAATAAAGATTGAAGATTTTTCTCTTAACCTGAATTCCTGACTCCGGCTGATTTTAAATACGCGGTCATTACAGGTCATACTTACCAATCTTCAGGCACCAACCTAGAAATATTTGAGAATCAATCTATTGAGGGAAAGTCAAGAACTACATATTCAAAACTATAAAACACTTTCCACACAAATAAAATCAGATCTAATTAGTTGGAAAAATATCAAGTGCTCATGGTTAGGCTTAACAAATATAATAAAAATGACTAAATTAATCTACATATTTAGTGCCATACCAATCAAAATCCCAAGAAATTATTTTCCTGACTTAGAAAATATAATAACAAAGTTTATCTGGAAGAACAAGAGGTCAAGAATTTCAAGAGAATTGATGAAAAAAATTGTTAATGAAGGTAGTCTAGCTGTGCTATATATAAAACTATATTATGAAGTAATGGTCATCAAAACCATTTGGTACTGGTTAAGAAATAGAGTAGTTGATCAATGGAATATATTAGGATCACAGGACAAAATAGGTAATAACTATAGCAATCTAGTGTTTGACAAACCCAAAGACCCCCATTTTGGGGATAAGAACTCACTTTTTGAAAAAAAAAACTGCTGGGAAAATTGGGAACTAGTATGGAAGCAACTAGGCATTGATCCACATCTAGTAGCACATACAAAGATAAGGTCAAAATGCGTTCATGATTGATTCAGGTATAAAAAGTGATACTATAAGTAAATTAGAAGAACATAGGATAGTTTACCTTTCAGATCTGTGGAAAAGGAAGGAATTTGTGTCCAAAGAAGTACTAGAAAATATAGCTGAACACCAAATAGATAATTAAGTTAAAAAGTTTTTGTTCAAACAAAAGTAATGCAGATAAGATCAGAAGAGAATCAATAAATTGGCAATTTTTTTTTTTTTTACATTTAAGGGTTTTGATAAAGGCCTAATTTCTAAAATATATAGAGAATTGGCTCAAATTTATAAGACTTCAAACCATTTGCCAACTGATAAATGCTCAAAGGATATCAACAGACAATTTTCAAATGAAGAAATTAAAACCATTTCTAGTCATATGAAAAGGTGCCCTAAATCACTATTGATCAGAAAAATACAAATTAAGACAACTTTGAGATACTACTCACCTCTCAGATTGACAAAAAGACAGAAAAAGATAATAATGAATGTTGGAAAGGATATGGGAAAATTGGTACACTAACACATTGTTGATGGAATTGTAAATGTATTCAGCCATTCTGGAGAGCAATTTGGAAGTATGTTCAAAAAGTTTTCAAACTGTGCATACTCTTTGATCTAGTCATGTTTCTACTGGGATTATATCTCAAAGAGATTTTAAAGGAGGGAAAGAGACCCACATGTGCAAAAATGTTTGTGGCAGCCCTTTTTGTAGTGGCTAGAAATTGGAAATTGAATGAATGCCTATCATTTGGAGAACGGCTGAATGAATTATGGTATATGAATGCTATGGAATACTATTGTTCTATAAGACACGACCAGCAGGATGATTTTAGATACTCTGGGAGAGACTTACATAAATTCATGCTAAGTGAAATGAGCAGAACCAGATCATTGTACACAGGACAATCACTTCTGATGAATGTGATTCTTTTCAACAATGAGATGATTGATAATAGTTCTAGTGATCTTATGATGAAGAGTGCCATGTACACTCCAAGAGAGGACTGTGGGAAGTGAATGTGGATCACAATAAAACATTCTCACACTTTTTGTTGTTTGCTTGTATTTTGTTTTCTTACTCATTTATTTTTCTTTTTGATCTGCTTTTTCTTGTGCAGCAAGAGAATTGTTTATACATAAATATGTTTACACATATTGGATTTAACATATATTTTAACATGCACAATATATATTGGATTGCTTGCCCTGTAGGAAAGGGGATGGGGGAAAGCAGGGGAAAATCTGAAACACTAGGCTATGCAAGGTTCAATGTTGAAAAATTATCCATGCATGTATTTTGAAAATAAGAGCTTTAAGAATATAAAAAAAACAAATTTATTTTCTTTTTAGATCATGGAATAAAATAAGCTTTTCATAATATAGTGTAAAAAAGATGATTTCTAGAAAGGTAACTAAGCTCTATCTGGGAACAAAAGTTACTGGTCTTATTTGCCTGCTCAATTTTATAATATATTGTAATTTTTGAAGATTTTCATACAATAAACTATTAAAAATCTTCCCCATGGAGTTTGTATACTTTAGAGAACTTATAGTATGAAGATTTATGAAGGATTTATCAGTCAATTAGGTCACAAATATCAAAATGTATATCATGTTCCAACCACTATGCTAGATTTTGAATATAAAGACAAAAGCATAATAATCACTACCTTCAGAGACTTAGAGAATTTACATTTCAGTGTGTGTGTGTGTTTGTGTATGTGTGTGTGTGTGTGTGTGTGTGTGTGTGTGTGTATTAAAGACAGATACAGAAGGAGAGGGAGAGGGAAAAGAAGAAAGAGAGGGAGAGGGACTGAAAGAGGGACAGGGACAGGAGGGGGGCAGGGTGAAAGAGAAGTGAAGGAGAGGGAGAGGATGAAAGAAAGGAGAGAGAGGAGAGGGAGAAAGAGACAGAGAGGAATAGAAAGAGAAAAATAGAGCAGTTAGGTAGATAAAAGATAGATAGATCATTTATTAAGTATTCCACTTGTCATGATCTATATCTTGCCACTGGATCTAGAAGTTTCTAGAGAAAAAAAATGTTGTTGATTTTGCATGTTGTATTACATGCAGAAACATATAGTCAATAGATAAACAGTAACATTTGTTGGGAAAGGAATGCTAACAGCTGGGCTGGAAAATCATGAAGATCTTTTGCAGAAGGTAACACTTAAGCTAAATCTTGAAGGAACCATGATTTTTTTATATGATCAAAACAATATATATATTTCTTTAATTTTTAATAACTTTTTATTTACAAGTTATATGTATGGGTAATTTTACAGCACTGACAATTACCGAATCTTTTGTTCCAATTTTTCCCCTCCTTCTCCCCACTCCCTCCCCTAGATGACAGGATAACCAGTAGATGTTAAATATATTAAAGTATAAATTAGATACACAATAAGTATATTTTTCTGAACAAAAAGAATCAGACTCTGAAATATTGTATAATTAGCCTGTGAAGGAAATCCAAAATGCAGGCAGGCAAAAATATAGGGATTGGGAATTCAATGTAATGGGACCCATGATTTCTAAGAGGTGAAGCTGAAGGCAGGAAAGAGACTGATGAGTTCTGGCAATAGACAGCATCTGGCTGAAAGAGAGGGTATGTGAAAGGGACTAATGTGAAACAATTCCAGGGAGTTGGGTTAGAGCCACATTGAGAAGGACTTTAGAAGTCAAGTGTGTTTTAAGGAGGTTTTTTTTTATCCTAGAAATGAAAGGGATCAGAGGAATGTGATCAGAGGAATCATTTGTTCAGACTTGGTAGTTTAAAAAGATTATTTTAACAGCTCTGTGGAAAATAAATTGGAAAAGGGTACTAATAGAGGAAAATAATTAATCTGAATCTCTTAGAATTGTCCAGATGAGATTAGATAAAGGTCTAGTCCAAGGTGGTGATTATATGAGGAGGAGAACAAGATGGGATAAATATATCATGTGGCTTTTTGAATATAGAGCTTGGCAATTGGGATAGACATAATGGAAAGAAGAAAAAGAATTATTGAAAGTCATTTTGAGATTGTAGACTAGGTTGCTTGCAAGAATTGGGGAACTCTCAATAAAAAATAATTTTGAAGAAAGAGTAGGGGAAGACCATGAATTAAAGTTTGATCATAGTGAGTTTGAGATGCCTATGAGATATCTAGCTAAAGACATCCAATATAAAGCTGATCACATAGTATTAGAACTGAAGACACAGGAAGACTGCATGTATAAATTTAGGGAAAGAGAGAATGGTATTTTTGATGCTTAGGAAAAAAAAAATCCAGAGAGAAGAACAAATAATCCAGGGAGATCAAGAAGGATGAAGGCTAAAGAAATAATATCTTGTATTAAAATTGTCCCATTTCTTAACTTATATTTTTAATTTTTTTCCTATACTCTAACTCTTGCAAATTATATTCTTATTTTTACACAAATACTTGATATTTTCAGACTGAATGGCAAACATTTTAACTACTAAGTTCTATGATTTTGGAGATAAGTTGTAATTTCATTATATTACAATATAGTAAAGGAAGACAAAACAAATACAAAGTCCTGAAGATATAAATAACTTTGTAATGCATTTATGATCATTTTTATAAGAGTAATAGGGCCAAATCTTATAGATATTCTGAGGCAAGAAATATCACTATGGCCTAAGTTAGTCAGCTAATGTTATATAACAAAATTAAACATAAACCTCTACCACAAAAGATGGAAAGAATTAAGGACTATGGATATAGAATGGGAATGTGAGAGAGGGGTTAGGAATGCAGGGGAAAAATCATGTGTGGATGAATTTATATAATGAAGTGTTGGAAAATAGTAGAAGTTGTAGTGATAGAAAGTGAGCTTAGAAATTCCAGGTTAGAATTTTAAAACGAGAAGGTGATTTAGTGATGTTCAGTGACCAATGTCTTAATTTGGCAAATGAAAAAAGAAGGCATGCAGGTATTTGTAAAACCAAAATTTTCTGACCTGCAGTCTATGTTGAAATTAGATTTTAGAAGTCCTGTAATGTCAAAATATAGAGTTTGTCTGAGATACATGAATGTGTTTTTCTTGTTTTTTAATCAGATAAATAATTTAAAGTTATAAAAGTTATAAAAGGTCTTAATATTCTCCAAATACCTGAATAAGATGACAGATCAACATATAACTTTAATCAAAAGGGGGAAGGGTTAACCTCTCTTTTAAATTTCCCAGGTATGATTCCCAAGGGTCATCTAAAATGTGAGGCTTCCAACCATGGATATGTTATCACGTAAGTGGTTTGTCTAGGTAGTGTTTGTTGTTGCTGTTTCTTTTTAATCTGCTTTTTGGCGTCACTATCAAGAGAATATATAAATGAGACTGAAGAAAAATATCTTATAATATATATAATATGTATATGTATATATATTAATAACTTTTTATTGACAGAATCCATGCCAGGGTAATTTTTTACATTATCCCTTGCACTCACTTCTGTTCCAATTTTTCCCCTCCCTCCTTCCACCCCCCCCCCCCAAGATGGCAAGCAGTCCTATACATGTTAAATAGGTTACAGTATTTCCTAGATACAATATATGTGTGCAGAACTGAACAGTTCTCTTGTTGCACAGAGAGAATTGGATTCAGAAGATATAAATAACCTGGGAAGAAAAACAAAAATGCAAGCAGTTTATATTCATTTCCCAGTGTTCTTTCTTTGGGTGTAGCTGCTTCTGTCCATCCTTGATCAATTGAAACTGAGTTAGATCTCTTTGTCAAAGAAATCCATTTCCATCAGAATACATCCTCATACAGTATCGTTGTTGAGGTGTGTGTATATATATATATATATATATATGTGTATGTATATATATATATATATATATATATATATATATATCTTAAGAAGGAAATGTTATTTCTAAAGAATTTGAAGCTTAAAGACTTGGATTCAAAGTCCAGGTTTGGTATTGGCTACATGGTATTATTCTGGGAGTCATTTAATGTCTCTCGGCCTTCTTTCCTTCCTTCCTTAACTAGCAAATTGAATTCAATGAGCATAAATTATTTTATAGTCCTTAACATTGATTCTATGGCTTTATAAGCCTAAATGAAAGCAGAATTTTATTTCAAAATCGTGAAATGAGATGGGAGTTTGACCTTTGCAATAGCAATATATATATACATATATATATGTATATATATATATGTGTATATATATATATATATTATATAATATATATAATATATATATATATATATATATATATATATATTATATATATATATATATAGAGAGAGAGAGAGAGAGAGAGAGAGAGAGAGAGAAGGTGCATACAATCAATAATACTTATCTGGTGCTTTGGAAAAGAAAAAGAAATTTGAAGAGTGAATTATTGTCTGTAAAAGGAACTGAGTCAATTTAAGGACAGCTGCTAGTTTTGAATTATAACTATACCAAAATATATCATAAAGCAATCTATTTTTTTCTTCACTTCTCCAACTTTAAAGTGGGTTGTATTTTTCCTCACATTTGGTAAAAAGAATGCTCTGAGTCTTCAACTTGGTATGCCAAGCTTTAGCCTGGAGCACTTGTTAGAACGATTTATAAGACCCTGAAGGAGACCTGAAAAAGATCTTTGTGGCTTCACTGTCCTATTTTTTTTTTTTTTCTCTTTTGAATTGCTTTGTATCTGATTTTGACAGTTAAAATCTTCAGCTTGGGATTTTGCATATGGATTGCTCACTGCTTTGATACATTTTCTACAATGCATATTTCATGTCTTGTAGTCTCCAAACCCCAAATCCACTTGGAAAAAAGAAATCTGAGATTCTGTGATAAAGCTTTTCAAGCTAGAGGAGCTGGACCAAAAGGATAGTCCATTACTTGAAGGGAGAGAAAAAGAGGGAGAATTATAGAGGGAGAAAGAGGAAAAGAAGGGGGGAAAGGGAGAAAGAGAGAGGGAGAGAAAAGGAGAGAGGGCAAAAGTAGGAGAAAGAGGAAGATGAGGCAGGGGAGAAAGAGGGACAAAGGAAGGAAAGAAGGAAGGAATAAAGTGGGGGGAAGTAAGTAAGAAAGGAAGGAAGGAAGAAATTAAGCATCTTTGTACTCCTCCATTGTGAATGGGATGGAACTTTTCCTATTTTTATGAATGGGGGACCTTGGATCACAATGAGTTTAGACATAATATGGAAAAAAAATAGCCCTACTACTGACACAGAGTATTCTTGTAGTAAGGCTTTGACATTATTCAATGGAAGTAGAATATAATCTCTCTGAGAAGAAAGACTATTTTCCTCTAAAATTAAATTGCATAGTGAATAGAATTCAGGACTTGAAACCAGGAATATTTGTCCTTAGATATTAAACAATTAAATAAGTCACATAACTACTCTCTCCTTAAGAGCCTTCACATGCAAAGGGGGGGGGGGTGGTGGTGGTGGTATTAGCAATATCCATTTCCAAGGATTGTTATGAGGACAAAAAGAGAAAATATTTGTAAATCTAGGTAGTAAATACTACCTATACTAATAAGTATTAGCAATAAGAATGATCATAGTATTTTTTGTGTGTCTCTACCACAGTAATTTATCAATAATATGCTCTTAATAAATGCCTATTGTATTAACTTGAAAGTGAGGATCTAAATTCTAAAGGCTGAGAATATATTGTACTTTAGGGTATTAAAAATAAATAGGAGTTGGTCAGAACAATGGTCCTCCTGACACAATCTGACATCTGAAGAAAGATACCAGGACAGAGATTTGGGCTCTGTACAGTGTACATACCTCCATGCCTCCTGGGTAGTTTCCTTGAAATAACAAGTCAGTGACCTCTGGGGTTAGTTTGGTTGGGAGGTAGTCTTAGATCCAGATACAGAAATTCTCACTTTCTAGACAGTGTGGGGAGTTGACCCATTTTTAATGGTAACCTCTGGTAATAAGAAATATCAGGCCCAGTTATGCTGCTAAACTCTTTTAAAAATATGACCAAGCAAAAGAAAAAATAATCTGACCATAAACAGTTATTATGGGAATAGAGAAGACTGGCATTCATCTTCAGAGGAGGCCATTGAAGTAAAAAAACCTCTTCTATTCCAAAGAGAAATATCAAATGGTTACTTTTCCCAAAAGAATTTATAGAAGAACTTGAAAAAGACTTTAAAAATCAAATGAGTGAACTTGAAGAAAAACTTAAAAACAAAGAAAAAAAGAACCATTCAAGAAAAAGAAAAAAATTATTTTAAAAAAAAATCAACCAATTAGAAGAGAGGATCCAGTCTTAAGGAAAAAAAAAATAATTCTTTTAAAAATAGAAGCAGGAAATTCTTTTTTTCTTCTTTTTTTGTTTTTTCTCAAATACATTAAAAATAAAATAAAAAACCAAATACATAAAAAATAAAATATCACTTGAGTGAATCTAGTATATTTTACTTCTGGCTTTTATTAAAATCCCTAAATATTGTGTCATTGTGAACACATAAAATGCCATTTTATTTTATTCTTAATTTATTACTTATTTATTTTTAACTTCAATTAAAAAAATGAACTCCAAATTCTCTTTTTTTCTTGCAGTCCTACTGCTCATAAAGTAACCAATAAGAAAGATATCAGTTATACAAATGTAATCACGAAAAATATACTTCTGTTGTGAGCTTTTTCTTCTCAAAAAGCAGCCAGGTGATAAAAGTTCAGATCTTTTAATATCTCCAATATAGCCCGGTTAGCTTAGAGGCCTATCTCTCTGCTTGGTTCCAAGAGCTCTCTCCAAATGTCTTTAAATCCAAAGGTCTGCTCCTTCAGCCTCTGCCTCTGCTTTCTTCAGCCTCCAGCCAGCTCCAGTCTTCATGTCATTCCGGTGAAATCTCGACTTGTAGCGTCTTCCTCTCTCCAGAAGCCTCTTCGACTGGCCCATTGGCCTATTTATGCTCCTTCCAGAGAGAGGGATTATGGGTAGTTCTACTTAGTACCTTGTTTCAGGTTCTGCCCAAAACATCTTCTTGTAAGATTAGATCAACTCTAATTACTTAGCAGTTAGTAAGGATTCCAACATACTTCCATATTAACCATTACTAAAAAAGGAAGAAAAACGAAGAAAGTACATATATACATATATATATATATATATACATATATACATACACACACACACACACACACACACACACACACACACAGACACACATATACACTTACACACACTTCAATTTGCACTCAGATTTAATCCATCATCAGTTCATATTAGTCTTCACAGGTTTTTCTTAACAATAGTGGAACCAATTTTTTCACAATCATATGACCACAACTTGTTCAGCCATTATTGAATTGATGGACATCCTCTAAATTTCCAATTCTTCACCACCCCAAAAAGAGCAACTCTAAATTTGTACTTAAAAGTCCTTTTCTTTCTTTCTTCTATTCTTTGATCTCTTTGGGATGCAGGTGGTATTGCTGGGTCAAACCCTTATAATCTTTTAGGCATATTTCCAAATTGTTTTCTAGAAGTGTTCGACCACCTCATACTTCCACCAACAGTGCATTAGCATCCCAAGTTTTTCGTGTTCCTTACAGTATTTGCCATTTTCTTTCTTTCTTTCTTTTTTTTTTTTATGTTACTCAATATTATAGGTGTTAGGCATTACTGCAGAGTTATCTTCATATTCATTTTTTTTCAAATCAATAGTAGTTTAGAGCTTTTCATATGATTATAGACAACTGATTTCTGAAAACTTATTTAGTATCTCTTAACTATTTACAAAATAATTTTTTCCTAATTTGTTAAGTATTTGAGAAATGAAGGCTTCTCAGAGAAACTCACTGTACATTTTTTTCTCAGTTTGCTGCTTTTCTTCTAATTTTAATTGCATTGAAACTGAAAACTGAATAGATGCCCATCAATTGGAGAATGGCGAAATAAATTATGGTATATGAATGTTATGGAATATTATTTTTCTGTAAGAAATGACCAGCAGGATGATTTCAGAGAGGCCTGGAGAGACTTACATGAATTAATGCTAACTGAAATGAGCAGAACCAGAAGATCATTGTACACAATAATGAGATTATATTATGATTAAGTTTGATGGACATGGCTCTTTTCACAGTTGTTCAGTGATGAAATGATTCTACATCCAGAGAGAGTACTGTGAGAACTAAGTGTGGCTCACAACATAGCATTTCATTCATTTTATTGTTGTTTGCTTGCATTTTACTTTGCTTCTTTTTTTTTTTCTTATGCAGCATGATAATTGTATAAATATGTATACACATGGATTTAACATATATTTCTACCATATTTTACATATATTGGACTACTAAGGGAGGGCGTAGGGAAAGAGGAGGAAATTGGAACACAGGGTTTTACAAGGTCTAATGTTGAAGAATTGTTCACTGTTTTGAAAAAAAAACCTTTAATTAAAAAAAAAGATTTAATTTTAGTTGCATTGGTTTTGTTCATTAAAAAAAAAAAAACTTTTTAAATTTCACATAAGCAAAATTATCTGTTCAGTTCTTGTGATCCTTTCTATCTCTTGAAGTTTTCCCTATCCAAAGAGAAGGTAAAATTTTCTGTGCTCCACTAATTTATGCTATCACTCAGTATGTCTAAATCATGTATGGACATTGTCTCATTATACACTATGAGATATTGCTACATGTCTAGTTTCAGCTAAAATGACTTCTAGTTTTGTCAGCATTTTTGTTGTAAGATCTTGTCCCTAAAATTAGTATCTTTGGTTTATCAAATATTTGATTATTATGATTATTCATTACTGTGTACTTTGTACTTAATTTTACTGATCCATCACCCCATTTATCACGTACCAAATTGTTTTGATGTTTCCCACTTTATAATGTACTTTGAAATTTGTTACTCTAAGATTGCTTTCCTTAAATTTACATTTCATTGGTTTCTCTTGATATTTTATTTTTCCAGATGAATTTTGTAGCTTTTTAAATGATGTTAAAATAATTCTTTGGTGCTTTGATTGGTATGAAACTGAATAAAAATATTATCTTAGGATTGTTGCTCTCTTGTGTCACCACTTCCTTCATTTTATTCCTTTCCTTTTATATTTCCCTATTGAGTAAGATAGATTTCTATTCCTAACTTACTGTATATATAGACATATTTTTTGTATTTGAACCAATTCTGATAAAAGTAAAATTTAAACATTGTACTCTTTAATGTAAGTTATTGCTAAATCTTATGTGACACTGACTGTGATTTCATGGCATTTAAATGTTTTCTTACTATCTGCTTTCAATATTTTCTCCTTGACCTGGAATCCCTGGATTTTGGCAGTAATATTCCTTAGTTTTTTAATGAGATCTCTTTCAGGAGATGACCAATGGATTGCTTCAATGTGTGTTTTACTTCCTAGATCTAAAAGATCAGATCAGTTTTCCTTGAGAATTTCTTGAAAAAAAAAAAGTCTATACATTTTGAAAAAAAATCATCATGGCTTTTAGGTAATCCAGTGGGTTAAATTATCTCTTCTCAATCTATTTTCCAAGTCAATTATTTTTATGATGAGATATCTCACATTTTCTTAAAATATTTCAATCATTTTCCTTTGTTTTATTGTTTCTTCATGTCTCCTTGATTTATTAGTTTCTATTTGTTTAATTTAAAATTTACATAATCATTTCCTTCAGTGAATTTTTGTCTCTTTTATCAATTGGCCACTTCTCTTTTTCAAGTTGTCACTTTCCTCATTCTTTTCTGTGCTTTTCCCCCCAAGCTGTTAATTTTTCTTAATTGTCATATTTTTTTCATATTGCACTGTGTTCATTTATTTGCACAAATTTTCCTCTACCATCCTTATCTTTTCCTTTAACTGTTCCAGAAACTCTTGTTGGACTTGTATCCAATTTGTATTTTTTTCTTTTAAGGCTTTCTTTGTATATGTTTTTGCTTTTTTCCCTCGAGGTTACTTCTTGATCTTCCCTGTCATTATAGTACCTTTTGACAGTCAATTTCTTACTTTTTTTTTGTTGTTTGCTTATTTTTCATTCTATTTCTTAACATTGAACTTTCTGTTAAAATTGTACTTTTTTTGACATAAGTGGGAGAGAAGGGGAATTATGACAGATTTTAAACTTTTTCACATAACTGTTTCTCTAGCTATTTCTTGGAGTTTGAGATTTGTCAGTGTTTCCAAGATGACGTGATCTGGGAACATGTATGGTTGCTTCTGCTCCATCTGTGCTCTAGACTTGGGTTCTTATGGGCTAAAGCTATAAACCCTAGCATTTCTCTGTGTCCTGAAACTGCAATGAGAGCCCATGATATTTTCTTTTAAAAATATTAATAGTATTTTATTTTTTCAAATGCATGATAAGATAGTTTTCAGTATTCACCTTTGAAAAATGCTGTGTTAACAAATTCTTCTCTCTTCCTTCCACCTCCCCAAGACAGCAAGCAATCTGATATAAGTTAAACATGTATAATTCTTTTAAACATAATTTCCTATTTGTTGTGTTTTGCAAGAAAAAAGATCAAAAGGGAAAAAACACGAGAAAGAAAATAAAAACAAGCAAACAAACAACAACAAAGCAAAGGTGGAAATATTATTTTTTGCTCTACATTCAGCCTTCATAATTATCTCTCTTGATGCAAATGACACTTTCCATCAAAATCTATTGGAATTGCCTTGAATCACTTCTTTGTTGAAAAGAGCCAAGTACATTATAATTGATCATCACATAATCTTCTTGTGACTGTGTATAGTGTTCTCTTGGTTCTGCTCACTTTTCTCTGCATCAGTTCAAGTAAGTCTTTCCAGGTTTTTATGAAACAATAATATTCCATCACATTCATATACCTTAATTTATTTAGCCATTCTGCAATTGATGGGCATCCACTCAATTTCTAGTTTCTTGACACTACAAAAAAAAGGCTGTTAGAGACATTTTTGCACATATGGGTCCCTTTTCCTCGTTTATGATCTCTTTAGGATTTGGTGGTGACACTACTGAATCAAAGGGTATGCTCACTTTTATAGCCCTTTGAGAATAGTTTCAAAATGGTCTCTTGAATAGTTGGTTCATTTCACAACTTCACTAACAATATGTTAGTCTTACCATTTTCCCACATGCCCTCCAACATTTATCATTATCTTATGTTTTTCTTTTAGCCAATCTGAGAGGTGTGAAGCGATACCCTGATCTCTTCTAGCCACAATTGCTTCTCCCTGCTCTGCAACTGCCACTCAGAATTGCATGTGTTGCTAAAAAAGCATCACTTTCTGGTGCAGAGTCAGCCCACTGTCCCTATAATCTCTTTCTCATCAGTGTTCTAATCCCCCTGCTTTCTCTGAGCTGAAAGCCCCTGAAACTTTTGCTGCTGCTACTGTAGATAACTGCAAAGCTCAAAGATACTGTTTCTTCTCTGTATACTCTGGATTGGCCCCCAATTTGGTGTCACAGGACTTTCTTTCTGATTTCATAAACTGTCTTGAACTGGATATCTCTCTGTAATCTTTGATTGTCTGTGCTACTCCAAAATTTAAGTAGATATATTATTTTGATGTTATTTAGAGAGGAATATTAGTAAAGTTCTTCTGTGTTGCTGCCTCTGTTTTACCATCTTGGCTCTTTCCTCCAAAAATGCCACTTAGAAAAGAGTAGAGATAGTAAGGTACATCTGATATAGATAATATAGCATGCTTAAAATATAAACAGAAGAGATTTTATTTTATTATAGATGCAATAGGAAACAATTAGAATGGCTAATTCATTCAAGGAGTATCATGATATAAACTGTGCTTAAGAAAAGTAATTTTTGGCAGTGAGATAGAGGATGGATTGAAGGAGAGAGAGATTTGAGTCAGGGAGACTAAGTAGGGGTATAATAGGTAAGAGATAGTCAATGCCTAAAGTAAAATGTAAGTAGAGGAAGTAAAATTTTGTAGATGTTATGGAAATAAAAACTGTAAATTTCTGAAACTAATTCTATATCTGAATTAAGAATAATGAAGATTTTAATATAAGATCAACATAGCAGGATATCTGTTTAACCAATAATCTTTCCAAAATTGCTATTTTTGATTTTGGTCATTTTTGATATTTTGTTAAGAGTGATAGGAAATTCAAATATGTTTTCATGTACAGTTTTCTAATTAATTGTGATTTGGAACATTTTTTCTCCTTCATAGATGCTGATGACTTGTATTTCTTCCATTAAAATATATCTATGAAATATTTCACTAATTTTCTATTGATGAGGGATTCTTATCTATTTTCTGGGAAAAAAAATAAATGAACCAAAAAACTCCTTCTTGTCCATCAGAAGCTTCTGATTAAGTGATATTTTCCTGATGAAAAAATATTTTCCTTATGAATTTAATTATATTGGTTTTGCTTGGGAAAATAGAATTTTTTTTTTGATTTTTACATAATCAAATTTGTTTTATTATCTTTTCTATCCTTTTTTTGATCATGAGAATTTTTTTCTATACATATTTAAGATTATTTCCTTCCTAGCATCTTTACTTTAAATTATGTAAACTTATAATCATACTTCATGCACATTATGAGCTTATACTGAAATAAGATATCATGTAATATATATATCTAAACCTATTTCATGTTAGACTATTTTCCACTTTGCCCCAGAATTATTGTTGAATTAGTCCCTAGCTCAGTCAATTGGCAACTTGGATTTCTTTCTTTCTTTTTTTTAAAATAACCTTTTATTGACAGAACCCATGCTAGGGTAATTTTTTACATTATCCCTTGCACTCGCTTCTGTGTTGATTTTTCCCTTCCCTCCCTCCACCCTGTCCCCCA